>NC_051222.1:1674543-1762043 GCF_015220715.1 Pygocentrus nattereri | reverse complement strand
GGTCACTTCACCCCTGGGCCCACGTCAATTAGCCCTTATTGGATTGGGGTGGGCAGTGCACCACTGGGCTAGTCCACAGATAATCTCACACAGGTCCACTGTGGGTCACTTCACCCCTGGGCCCATGTCAATTAGCCCTTATTGGATTGGGGTGGGCAGTGCACCACTGGGCTAGTCCACAGATAATCTCACACAGGTCCACTGTGGGTCACTTCACCCCTGGGCCCATGTCAATTAGCCCTTATTGGATTGGGGTGGGGAGTGCACCACTGGGCTAGTCCACAGATAATCTCACACAGGTCCACTGTGGGTCACTTCACCCCTGGGCCCACGTCAATTAGCCCTTATTGGATTGGGGTGGGGAGTGCACCACTGGGCTAGTCCACAGATAATCTCACACAGGTCCACTGTGGGTCACTTCACCCCTGGGCCCACGTCAATTAGCCCATGGTGGGCCCTTATTGGATTGGGGTGGGCAGCACACAGCAGCTAGCATGCAGATAATCCAATATGTAAACACAATTTCAGAGGGTCTCTGGATAATGTGTGTACAAACACAGTGACTCAATTAGAATGATGTATGAGATCCCTCTGAAAATGAGCACTGGCATGAGCGTTCCCCTTCAATCTGCTACGAATTGCCATGGCCTTCAACATTCACTAGTGTCTATAATGCCAAGTGCTACCTGTAATAAACTCAGCTCTGTTAGCTAATAAAAAGGAGGAAAACGTAGAGCCTGTCAGTTAGCTTAGAGCTAACACTCACCAAATGCAAGGAGAAAGGTTCTTATGAAATATGCCTAGAGGTGCCACTGTAGTTTCATGTGCACAAACACAGTGACTCAAACAGCGAGAAGCAGGAACTTCTCCTGAAAATGGATACAGAACTGTTTATTAGCACTGCCCTTAGTTTTGCCATGGATTGTGATGAGAAAGCTGGTTGACCAAATCACCAAATTCACCATGCTGGTCGACCAGCTTGGTCCAAGTTTCTGGTAGATCACCTAAAGGGGAGGTTTTCACCTATTCCAGCTGGACGTCCAGCTTGTCAACCACCTTGACTGTCAAAGACCAGCTTAGACCACCTAAAACCAGCTGGCAGAACTGCTCTTGAGCATTAGCATTGCCCTTAGATTTGCTATGAATTGAATGGCGCGCCCAATCCTGGTCCTGGAGATCTACCATCCTGGAGAGTTCAGGTTCAACACACCTGGCTCTGGTGTTCAGAGATCCCTGAAGGCCTTCATTACCTGGATCAGGGTGGGCAAGATTTGGGTTGGAGTTAAACCCTGAGGGGACTGTAGACCTCCAGGACCAGGACTGAGCACCCCTGGCCCACAACACATACACTGTGCTGATAAGCACCACCTTAATGCTGCTCATTACGGTTAATTATGTTCGTCTGACTTTATACAGTATATTTTCAAAATTATTCGCTCGTCCGGCTTCAAATGCATATGAACATGAGTGAACATCCCGTTCTTAATCCATAGGGTTTAATATGGTGTCGGCCCACCCTTTGCAGCTATAACAGATTCAGCTCTTCTGGGAAGGCTTTCCACAAGGGTTAGGAATGTTTATGGGAATATTAGAGTCCAGTGGTGGCGCTTTACACCACTGCATTCCACGCTTTGCAATGCACTTGGTGATGTAAGGCTTGGATGCAGCTGCTCGGCCATGGAAACCCATTCCATGAAGCTCTCTACGCTGTTCTTGAGCTGATCTGAAGGCCACATGAAGTTTGGAGGTCTGTAGTGATTGACTCTGCAGAAAGTCGGTGACCTCTGCGCACTATGACCCTCAGCATCCGCTGACCGCTCTGTCATTTTACGTGGCCGACCACTTCGTGGCTGAGTTGCTGTCGTTCCCAATCGCTTCCACTTTGTTATAATCCCACTGACAGTGGACTGTGGAATATTTAGTAGTGAGGAAATTTCACGACTGGACTTGCTGCACAGGTGGCGTCCGATCACGGTACCACGCTGGAATTCACTGAGCTCCTGAGAGCGACCCATTCTTTCACTAATGTCTGTAGAAGCAGTCTGCAGGCCTAGGGGATGACTGGATGGGGGAGTGAGGACTTCTGGAAATATGCATTTATTCCTAAAAGTCTTCTGGTCCTTTTTAACAGAACAGAGTTCCTTAAAAACGTGTTTAGCTTCTGCTTTTCTGTGCAGAACCCGGCCGAGCGAGTCTGCTGAACAATTATAACCAGCGCTCTCACTTCACAATGCTAAGTCATCATCTGGGGTTTCTTTCTATTCTCCTTTTGTTGACAGAAGAACAAAAATAAGAAGATCTCTTGTCTTCCAGGAATAAAGCGCCTGGCTGGCCATATTAAATGGAGAATTTTGGAAATGCATTTTTTTTTGACAGGACAGAGTTTTTCCTCCTCAGGACAGCACAGTACAGACTTTTTTCGGATTTAGAATTCAATGCATTATTTATGAGCTTTTGCAGGTACATCCTAGCAAGCCACAATGAAGGGAGGCCAGAAAAGATGGGTAGATGATTCTCCTTTATGAGGCAGGGGACGTGTTTGGTCCCACTTCTGTTCACTAGCGTCGGATTCCGTGGCATCGTCTGTTAGATTGAAATTGATTTTGACCATCAGGGTCTACAGGAGGAAAAACATTGCGTGGAGAGGGAGATTGGGGCTGGGCTGTGGTGGCCCAGATCGCTTGGGTTGTAGCTTCAGAGCTCCAAGTAATTGGCAATTCACTTCACTTATGTTGGCCTTTTTTCAGAGTCAGAAAAACATATTTAACAGAAAACTACACAGAAGCCTCAGCAACTCTATAGAGTTAACCTTAATTACAGCTTCTTTTTTATCTGATGGGGCAGTTTTGGTGTCTCCCAGCTATTCCAGGTGATTGTTAGGAGCCATTTAGTGTCTAAAATCTTTTGAAAATGAATGTTTTACTTGCAGGTAAATTAAATATACTGAAAAAAGTCTAACTCATATAAAGTGGACAAAAATGTGGACACAGTTCAGGTTTTCAAGATCTCTACTACTGTGGTCAGCTAAGCTAATGTGCTTTAATCCACGTTTATAGATCCAGTGAGTCAGAAACCACATCGTCACGTCTGGTAGAGACCCTGGACACCTCCACGCTCCAGAGAGGACGTAGACATGCAGTTAGCACCACGCTAAGCTTTTATTGCTGGCTAACTAAATTAGCCTCATAGCTCCAGAGCCAAAACTAATGAAGCAAACTTCAGACACCAAGCATGGCTAATCAACCACAACCCCATTTCCCAAAAGTTGGGACGCTGTGCAGAATGTAAATAAAAACAAAATGCAACAAAGTGCAAATCATGTAAAGTATATTTCAATGAAAATAGTACAAACATAACAAATCAAATGTTGGAACAGGAAGTTTTATTGTTTTTTTTTTTTTTTTTATATTTGCCCATTTTGAATTTGATGCCAACAACATGTTCCAGTAAAGTTGGGATGGGGTCTGTTTACCGCTGAGCTTCATCACCTCTTCTTTAACAGCTCTGTCAGTGTTTGGGAACTGAGGAGACGCTGCTGCAGCTCTGACAGTGAAATATTTTCTGTTCTGGTCTGATTCAGGATTTCAGCCGCTCGTCAGTTTCAGGGGCTCATTTGTCATAGTTTTCATTTCATAATGAGCCAAATGTTCTCAGTGGTGACCGGTCTGGACTGCAGGCAGGTCAGTTTAGCACCCAGACTCTTAATACATAGCAGTGCTGCTGTAATACAGTCAGAATGTGGTTTAACATCGTCCTGCTGAAATAATCAAGGCCTTCCCTGAAAAAGACGTCGTCTGGACGGCAGCAGATGTTGATAAAACATGTTTATATCATTCAGCTTTAATGGAGCCTTCACAGATGAGCAGGTCACCCAAGCCATGTGCACTAATGCCCCCTAAACCATCATGAATACTGGCTTTAGAACTGAGCACTGATAACAAGCTGAGTGGTCTTCAGCCCGGAGGACACAGTGTCCATGATTTCCAGAAAGAATTTCAAATGTTGATCCGTCTGACTGCCGGACACTTTTCCACTTCCCCTCAGTCCATTTTAAATGAGCTCCGGCCCAGAGAAGGTGGCAGCGTTTCTGGATCCTGTTCATGTATGATTTTTTCATTATTCTTGAACTGTTGCTCTATTTGATGGTGCCGTCTTTCACAGAGTGGTGACCCCTCCTCATCTTTACTTCTGAAAGACTCCGCCTCTCTGAGATGCTCTTTATACCCAATCAATTTATTGGCCTGTTGCCAATCATCCACCAGGTGTTTTTAAGCATTATACAACTTTATTAGCCTTTTGTTGCCCCATCCCAAGTTTTTGGTAACGGGGTTGTACATTTGGGTCATGGGAGTTTTTGCCAAACTAAAGATAATGTATAACTTATTTCGGTGAAGATCCCCCAAAGCACTTTTGCAGTCACTTTATTTGTATTCTCACCAAAGCGCTGCTCAATTCTTGGTGTTATATGTGTTTTTACCACCAATGACAGTCCCGGAGTGGGTCCTGCACTTCTTACCCCAGCCTGTTCCTGCTTCCCACCCACCTGACACAACTTACGCGCTAATTCCCAAGTGTGACACGGACGTGTTAATGAAAACAGGCACTGAACTTTGCGATGCAGGGCTACTTCAGGACCAAGGCTGTGAAAAGCCGCTCTCAGTCTTCTGTAACATACCTTGCAGGCTGTTTGACATCCATAAACACTTTTATGCTAAGTGCACTTTGATGCTAAGTGTCAGTCGGGTAGCCGGGCCACTGGGAAGCCACGGGATCCAGCGGTGAGAACAACAGGATCTGCCTCGCCTCGTTTTGCTGAACTTTAGGGCTTCGTGCTTGTTTGCCTCCAAAAAGGTAATTTCAAGCTGCGAATGATCAACGTGACGTGTAGGACAGTGACACGAAGCCACACGTCACAGGGCACCAACCTTTTGCCACGGACGGCCTGTTAACGAGCGCAGACATCATCGTCCGCGACTGTGGTGAGGACGTTTTTATCCAGCTGGCCTCAGCCTGTTGACAGAGCTAGCATGTGTGATATGCTGAACAAAGCTCAGGCCTGATGTTGAGGCAAAGGGAAGAGATATTTGCTGATCTGTCCGATAACCAGTCTGTTTGTGTCTTCTGTTTACAGACGAGTATCACCTTCAGACGAAACTCGGCCTTCGCACCCACTGGATAAATTGACTAAATTAGCATTCGTTCATTCTCACTTTCCAGCAGAACCAACGCCGGCCGTCTATGCGAAGGATAAGCATCATTATTATTGTGAATGCTCTGCTTCTGGCCAGTGCTGGAGAAAGCCTAACCCTAACCCTAGCCCTAGCCCTAACCCTAGCCCTAGCCCTAACCCTAACCCTAGCCCTAACCCTAGCCCTAGCCCTAACCCTAGCCCTAGCCCTAACCCTAGCCCTAGCCCTAACCCTAACCCTAGCCCTAACCCTAGCCCTAGCCCTAACCCTAGCCCTAGCCCTAACCCTAGCCCTAACCCTAACCCTAGCCCTAACCCTAACCCTAGCCCTAGCCCTAACCCTAGCCCTAGCCCTAACCCTAGCCCTAACCCTAGCCCTAGCCCTAGCCCTAGCCCTAACCCTAACCCTAGCCCTAGCCCTAAACCTAACCCTAGCCCTAACCCTAACCCTAACGCTAGCCCTAACCCTAACCCTAACCCTAGCCCTAACCCTAGCCCTAGCCCTAGCCCTAGCCCTAACCCTAACCCTAGCCCTAACCCTAACCCTAACCGTAGCCCTAACCCTAACTGGATGCTGCATAGTTCATAATAGGTACTGAAAATTCATAGTAGTTACTGAATAATTAATAGTACATGTCGAATAATTCATAGTACCGAATAATTCATCATAGGTACCGAATAATTCATAGTACTTACTGTAAAATTCATACTAGATACAAAATAACTCATAGAAGTTACTGAATAATTCATAGTAGTTACTGAATAATTAATAGTACATGTCGAATAATTCATAGTACCGAATAATTCATCGTACTTACTGAAAAATTCATACTAGATACAAAATAACTCATAGACGTTACTGAATAATTCATAATAGTTACTGAATAATTAATAGTGGATACTGAATAATTTATAGTAAATGCTGAATAATTAATAGTAGATACTGAATAATTTATAGTAAATGCTGAATAATTAATAGTAGATACTGAATAATTTATAGTAAATGCTGAATAATTAATAGTAGATACTGAATAATTAATAGTAGATACTGAATAATTAATAGTAGATACTGAATAATTAATAGTAGAGACTGAATAATTTGTTAATAGCTGGTTTGTTTGTGTATAACCTTTAGACGAAACGCAGCCATCGCACCGACTGGCTAACTCGGCTAAATTCTCTCTTTCCCAGGTCCAGCAGAACCAACGCCGGCCGTCTATGCGAAGGTTAAGCATCATTATTATTGTGAAGGCTCTGCTTCTGGCCAGCGCTGCAGAAAAGCTTCATGTTAGCATAACGACGTGCCGCTAACGCTAAGGCTTTGTCTGCCTTCGCTCAAAGCGCCGTTTGATCTGCCGCTGATGGAGATTTTTTCCTCAGCTCAGCCGAGAAGCTGATATTTAAAAAAACTTTGAAGACTGTTGTTTGGGGTAAAAAGGGATTAGATGACAAGCGCGGCAGAGTCGCTGGAATATCTCTGGAAGATGATCAAGGTGATCTGTCCGGGCTAAAGTCAAGCTGCGGGATTACGGGAGACAACAAACCGACGATCACTTCTCAGCAGCGTGAAGCACACAAGACGACACGTCCACGTTACTTCAGCCTCGGATGCTGGTGTAGAAATACCTGCCCGCTGGCCTGGCTCTACGTCTGCACGGTCCGGCAGGTAGATCTGATTACGTGGCTGATTAGTGTCATAGATTTCTGGACGCTGTCATCACCACCAAATGCTTACTCCTCCACACGCATCTGCCTCTGCAAAAGCATCCTCTGTGAAATGGCTCGAGTCCCACTGGCCCCCGAGCGGCGGCCTCGGCTGCCAACATCATTCAGATATCACCCTCAGCGGGGGCATGTGTTCCCTCAGACGCCGGGAACTGGTCAGCGATAACCTTGACCCTCACACCACCCCCTGCCTGTTCCATAATCTAAAGTCATAAGTATTGTGGCGGTTAATATTTACTCTTTTACATTATTCAAATTATTAGGTTCAAAACATTTACACAGTCATTGTGTATTACAATGTGCAGAAGTGTGTCTCTGTTGGGGGTGTGGTCATTTATTCACACTTAGAAATGAACAACAACAGGGAATTTTACAGTAGTTACTATGTATATATATATAATGTCATATTTTAAACTTATACAGCAGATACTGTAAATAGTAGTCATGGTAACAGTAATAGTAGCGAATGCATAATTCATAGCCAATAATCAATAATTCATAGTGGATACTGAATCATTAATATTAGTTAAAGAATAATTCATAGTAGATATTCAGTAGATACTGGATCATTTCTGCTGGTGGTTAATGAACAATTCATAATACATGCTGAATAATTAATAGTAGTTACTTAATAACTAGTAATAACTAGTTGATACTGAATAATTCATAATACATAGCAAATACCGAATAATTCGTACTAGATACTGCGTAATTTATAGTAGGTACCACATAATTCATAGTAGTTATTGGATAATTCACAATAGATACTGAATAATTCACAGTAGACACTTCTTCTTCTTCTTCTTCTTCTTCTTCTTCTTCTCCATCTTGCCCTATCCACTGCCTCCTCTACTTTCACACCAACCATCTCCATGTCCACCTTCACTACATCCATAAACCTTCTCTGAGGTCTACCTCTTCTCCTTCTACCCGGCAGCTCCATCTCCAACATTCTTTGCCCAATATGTCCACTATTCCTCCTCAACACATGTCCAAACCATCTCAACCTGGCCTCTCTGGCTTTATCTCCAAACTGCTCCACCTTCACCGTCCCTCTGATCTGCTCATTTCTAAACTTGTCCATCCTGGTCACTCCCAACGAAAATCTCAGCATCTTCATCTCCGCCACCTCCAGCTCAGCCTCCTGTCTTTTAGACAGAGCCACAGTCTCCAAACCGTCCATCATAGCAGGACGCACTGCTGTCTTGTAGACCTTCCCTTTCACTCTTGCTGCTATCCTTCTGTCACACATCAGCCCTGACATCCGTCTCCACCCACTCCATCCTGCCTGCACCCTCTTCTTCACCTCTTTTCTACACTGTCCATTGCTCTGGATGGTTGACCCAAGATATATTGACCTTTACGACCTCTACTCCTTGCACCTTCACCTTAATTCACAGTAGACACCCAATGATTCCAAGTAAAAATAAAAGTATAAAGTGAATATTTATGGCAAATATTGAATCATTTGTATTAATTATTGAGGATTTCATAGTAATTACATAATAATTTATGGTAGACGTATAGAAGTATATATATATAAATGATTTACGATTAAAAACAATCAAAGCCTGTTTATAGATGTTTTATACTTAATCCCTAAATACTTCGTCAGCATGTTTAAACACGACACTTCAAAGGCCGCGGCTGTTTATTTCCTCCAACAGGCGAGTGCTAATTACCCTCACAGCTAACGTTTGCACTTTCGCGCTAATGAAGCCGAGTTTAATACAAACTTAACGGTCAATTTCACTCGGACAGCGGCTGCGATGTCCCATTGTTTGCGGTGAAGCCGGGGCTGATAGGCGGGCTCTAGCCTGCAGGTGTGGCTAATCAAGTGAAAAGCAGCGACTCAGCAGGACGGAGGAGGCTGAATGCAGGCGGAGGGGAGGTGGGGGGTGGGGAGATAAGGAGATGGGCCATTATTCCTTTTTACTGTTCTTCCCTAAAACGTGTGACGATTGTGTCTTTGGGGGATGATTAAATTAATGGTGTTTTCCACAGTCACGCTGGAAGAGCACTGCTACCAAACAGGGCGGAAGCGGGAATGACTTAAGGATTATTCCGAACAGGAACACAACAGCCGTCGCCGTGAGGTAGATAACTTTGGACGGTGGTCAGTCAGACCTGGTGCGATAACAGATATCGTACTCATCTCAATTCACAGCGAGCTACAGAAAGATGGGGATGAGCAGAATTCATCATCATTACCTTCAGGCGTCCTCCGATAACGATGGTTAGCGCTCCGTTAGCGCTGTCTTACTGCGCCAGTCTTTCCCAGGTTTGCATAGCGTGCCGACCAGGCTAGCGTTGATGATGTAACTGGTGCTGAGGCTGATATTAGATCATAAGAATCATAAACAGGCAGTCTCCATAAAGCTGCTTGTGGCAAAGCATAACACTGTAGATGCAGCCTCATAGTCAGCAAGGGGTTCCTTTCATCAACTGCTGTTCCTTTTTCCCTCCAAACGGACCGTTTCCATTTCATTAGTCCACATCTTTGATTTTCAATGCTTTACTGAATGATTCACAATAGATATTGAAAAATTAATAAGACATACAGAATAATTCATAGTAAATGCTGAATAATTCATAGTAGATACTGAATGATTCATAGTAGATACTGGATAATTCATAGTAAATGCTGAATAATTCATAGTAGATACTGAATGATTCATAGTAGATACTGAATAATTCATAGTAGATACTGAATGATTCATAGTAGATACTGAATAATTCATAGTAAATGCTGAATAATTCATAGTAGATACTGAATAATTCATAGTAAATGCTGAATAATTCATAGTAGATACTGAATAATTCATAGTAAATGCTGAATAATTCATAGTAGATACTGAATGATTCATAGTAGATACTGAATAATTCATAGTAGATACTGAATGATTCATAGTAGATACTGGATAATTCATAGTAAATGCTGAATAATTCATAGTAGATACTGAATGATTCATAGTAGATACTGGATAATTCATAGTAAATGCTGAATAATTCATAGTAGATACTGAATGATTCATAGTAGATACTGAATAATTCATAGTAGATACTGAATAATTCATAGTAGATACTGAATGATTCATAGTAGATACTGAATAATTCATAGTAGATACTGAATAATTCATAGTAGATACTGAATGATTCATAGTAGATACTGAATGATTCATAGTAGATACTGAATAATTCATAGTAGTTACTGAATATTCATAGGAGATACTGAATATTCATAGTAGTTACTGAATATTCATAGTAGTTACTGATGCCTCTGGCTGCTCCAGGTGTACGTATCGCAGGTAAGCTGTCCTGTATGTTGTTAGCACTATTCATTGCTAGCTCTGTTGCGTGTGGCTGTCCAGTTCAGCCTGTCTCATTTCTTGTGAACTAATATGAGTGTCCACTGGTTGTGTTGTAACATTATACAGCCCAAATTAGCCAATTAAGTACAAATGGAGAAACAAAATGTTCCAGTAAAACTAAAAGCTTATCGCCATTTTCACTGTACATCAGAAAGTAATGGTGAATTATGGTCATTTGCCCGCTCTGCTGTAGCTTGCTGTGAATTAGATGGCAGTGATATCTTCTGACTGAAATCATTATCCTTCCATCGCTTTTCCAGAGGCTGAATGTGTTCTTTATTGGACGTGGCAGAGAGCATTGAACACAGACTGAAGAAGGATAAAATATTCTTTGCTCGCATCTACACAACCTACGCTGACCTGTCTCAGTGTAGAGCACTTGAAAGGTCTATATGACAGCGTAAAAGCAGATTTGATAAGCATGTAGGAGATGTACTAACAGATTTCCGATGATGTTCTAGTCAGGAGTCTCTGAGGGCCATCCTAAAAGCTTCAGCTTGTGTTTCTTGAAG
The DNA here is from genome assembly GCF_015220715.1 of Pygocentrus nattereri. Classification (NCBI taxonomy): domain Eukaryota; kingdom Metazoa; phylum Chordata; class Actinopteri; order Characiformes; family Serrasalmidae; genus Pygocentrus; species Pygocentrus nattereri. The sequence goes on along the minus strand of NC_051222.1, from coordinate 1,751,247 downwards.
GACTTCATGATAGATTTTGAAATGTTTTGGAGCTGGAGCCTCTTTTCAGTTTCAGTTTCCTGTCAGTCACATTTTCTTCCAGAAGTTGCTGATTTTCAGCGGAATCCATTCGTCCCTCTTCTCGTGGCAAAGCCAAAGCAGTATAGATTCACACTCATAGTCAGCAAGGAGTTCCTTTCATCAAATGCTGCATCTTTTGTTCCTCCAAACATTCCTTTGTAGTCAATTTCAACTCTGCTAGTCCACAGCATTGCTTCCAAAATGCCTCTGGCTTCTCTAGATGCTGACTTCCAGATGTATGAGGTCCAACGCTACGCAGTAGAACGGTGCCCCACCACTCCTGAGTCAGCTAAGCCTTCTTGTAGGTCCTTTGCTGTCATGTGGGGGTTTTGCTTTGCCTTTCTGTTTAGAGGAGCTGATGGTTTTTAAATGTTAGCACAAGTTCTGAAGAAAATTTATCACGCTCCAGAACTGCCATCAAATGACCTGATGACCTGCCCAGCCAGTCCTCTAAGCAGTCACAATGGATGTTAGCTCACGTTATTTAACAGGCACTCACAATAAAGCATATCGCTGCTGTCGGAACAAAACCTCACATCTGCAAAAGGGAAACTTTACAGGAGAAGGGAAAAACTTGCAATACTTTCAATGTAAGTCAATGGAACCAGGTTTTTCTCCAAGTCAATTTTGGTCATTTATTTTAGCCCCTCCTTCATGAAGTTCACACACAATGTAAAGGCCAACATGCCTTTTCAAATTATGTAAAAAAATGACAATCGACAAAAATGGAGATACGAGGTTTTGTTTGCTGACAGCAGCGATGTACACCTAGCTTTCGGTTTTACTAAATAACCACCCTACTCGATGTTCTGAACCAAGAAAGCGAGAGGAAAACAGTAAAAGAACACACGGCTTGCATGCTTCAGCTCTTATTTGACAGCTCAGGAAAATGCTAGTGATGGGAATTCCGGCTCTTTTCAGAGAGCCGGCTCTTTCGGCTCCCAAGTGGCTCCTCGGATTTTTTGTTGCTGAAATTAATTTATTACCAAATGATGTATAAAATGAATTACTAGTGTAAAGACATACATTATATCACACGTTTATTATGTGTACGGCTTTATTGCTACAGAAACTAATTATAAAATGCAAAAATCAAAGACGAGATTAGGCGAAAGGTCCGCAGTCTGCACTCGGCCTTGGGACTGTACCACGTTAACATGTGTCCAAACTACATTTGCTGTCTCTCATTTTCCTCACCTTTCCGGCGTGGGGTCTGTCTGAGTTTGTCTACTGAGAGGACTTTGCGGGAGACTCTCCCTTCCTCCTGTTCGTGTGGTCAACCCTGACCTCCTCACCTCCCACTCAGTGAAGACCTACATAGGCCACAATCCGGAGCCGGCTCCTGTCGTTCACTTCAAAGAGCCGGATCGTTCACGACCGACCCGTCACCTGAGGACTGAACGGTTCTACAGAACTCAGACACAACAGTATCCTGCAAGCATGTGAAGGACGGTCCATCAGAAGACCCTTTAGAGATTTGAAAAGAACAGCTTGAAGATGGTCAGGCTGAATTATGCAAGACCCAAATGGTCAAGCTGAACAATCTGCAGCTCAAACTCTCTCATTTTTATGGGACGTTAGCCTTCGAGCTACGACAGAAGGGAAGGCACTGTGAATCTACAATTCAAACCAGGCTGAAATGCTACTTTGACTCCACTCCTAACATAGAGTGATGTACATTTTCTACTGATACAGTGTTGGAACGTAATATTTAACCAGCTAACTGTATCACTTGGCAGGATTAGTCGAGGAGTTTGTCTGTACACACACAGAAAGCTAAGTAATTAACGAGCGACACAGATGAATAAAGAACTCACATCAGTATTTAATTCAGACTCCCTCTATAATGTTTGCAGCAGTGATTGAAAGGATATTTCATAGCTAATACACTCTGGCTGTGAATATTGCATAGGTAGTAAACGATGCACTATAGTTCCAAAAGTCTTCACCATTCAAATCACTGAATCCAGGTGTTCCGGTCTCTTCCGTGGCCACAGGTGTATAAAGCCGAGCCCCTCGGCCTGCAGACTGCTTCTACAGACATTAGTGAAAGAATGGGTCGCTCTCAGTAGCTCAGTGAATTCCAGCGTGGTGCCGTGATCGGACGCCACCTGTGCAGCAAGTCCAGTCGGGAAATTTCCTCACTACTAAATATTCCACAGTCCACTGTCAGTGGGATTATAACAAAGTGGAAGCGATTGGGATGATGGATGGATGGATGAGTCTGGGTTTGGCGGTTGCCAGGAGACGGTACTTGTCAGATTGCATTGTGCTGAGTGTAAAGTTTGGTGGAGGGGGGATCATGGTGTGGGGTTGTTTTTCAGGAGTTGGGCTTGGCCTCTTAGTTCCAGTGAAAGGAACTCTTAAAGCTTCAGCACCAAGAGATTTTGGACAATTTCCTGCTCCCAACTTTGTGGGAACAGTTTGGGGACGGCCCCTTCCTGCTCCAACATGACTGCACACCAGTGCACAAAGCAGGTCCATAAAGACGTGGATGAGCCAGTTTGGTGTGGAAGAACTTGACTGGCCTGCACAGAGTCCTGACCTCAACCCCATAGAACACCTTTGGGATGAATTAGAGCGGAGACTGTGAGCCAGGCCTTCTCGTCCAACATCAGTGTCTGACCTCACAAATGTGCTTCTGGAAGAACGGTCAGAAATTCCCATAAACACTCCTAACCCTTGTGGAAAGCCTTCCCAGAAGAGTTGAAGCTGTTATAGCTGCAAAGGGTGGGCCGACATCATATTAAACCCTATGGATTAAGAACGGGATCTGACTCAATTTCAGCTAATATTTTTGTAAATATAGTGTGCTTGTCGCGGATATTTTGTAGTTTATATGTGCGGGTTGTAGACAGTGCATGTCTAGTACATGGTGGTGATATGAGTAATAAATGCTAATACATAACAGTAATAAATACCAGTCTTGAAAAATAATATTATGTCACTTTTCTAACCCATACATCAATTTATAATTCATAACTGACAGCTAAAACCTGAAGGTAACCTGAGAGCAAGGTAACCACAATGAATCGGTGCTCAGATTTTAAGGTGGGATCATCAGGAGACTCGTTGGAAATACCAATAACCGCAGAAGAGCATGAAGAGCCACGCCTGCCGTAAAGGTGAATTAGCTGCAGTCCTATATTTCTCACTTTTCAAGAAAAACAAGCCTCCAGGCTGAGACAGGATCTGGCTTTCAGCAGCAGGTTTGAGCACCGCGTGTGCCGTCCCCCGTGTTTGCTCTGTCTGACAGGATTGACATTGATATTCAAGACGAGGCCCGGATTGATATTCATGAAAGCCTGATCCCTATCTGGGGAATTATGGGTGAAAAGTAGGAGCCCAGCATCTCCTGTCCTTCTCGAAAGTGCCCTTGAAGTGCTCTATCAAACTGTTCTCACCCTGTCAGCCGAGGTCAAATAAGCCCACTTACTTATACTGACAGACTCTCTCTCTCTCTCTCTCTCTCTCTCTCTCTCTCTCTCTCTCATCCTATCTGTCCATCTTTCTCTCTTTCACACATGCACACAGGCCTCATGCTGACAAACAGAGGTCAGATCCCCTCCAACCCAGCTGTTTCTCACGTCTCCAGTCCCAATTCACCACTGGCCACGACTGACCCCACCACTGACCCGCCACAACTGTGAGCTTGTCATACAGTTTGCACGTTTCTCAGCACACGAGACTTCTTCGTCGTGACATGTGGTCGGGGCGGATTGTACACTACTCTAGGCAAAGGTAGACAGCTCTCTAGGGGCCCCCAGGAGCCAAGGAGACTCACAACTCTGTCAACAAGAAAGTTCTGACCATCTCCAACAGTTCTGGACGTGGCCGTAACCAAGATCAGAATTTTAGTGAGGTCCATATACAGTCTACTCCATAGGTATTGGAACCTTCTACCCCGTTATTTAAGTGAGCAAAACAACTGGAAGGTGTGACTGACAGGTGTGTCTCGTTGCCCAGGTGTGCTCTTCGTAATTGATTGGTTAAACAGTAATGGATACTCTGGGCTTGAGTCCTAATAAGGCTTAACAAACATGAAGATCATGGGGTAAAAGCAAGGTATTGTGAACATGAGAAAACAGGGAGGGACCACTGCCCATGCATTGGGCGGAGCTAATACAACAAATTGGAACATCCTGCAAATCAAACAAACCACTGATGTACTATCAGCTGGGCGCTGGACAGGCCGGCCGAAGAAAACGGCAGCAGCTGATGACAGGAACACAGTGAGACTGTGGAGAAAACCTCAAAAGAAGCCTGTGCATTGCCAACAACCTCCATGGGGCAGGGGTGAAGCCACTACAATCCACCGTTTGATGAAGACTTCGAGAGCAGAGCTATAGAAGCCATACAACAAGTTGCAGACCATGCATCAGCTGAAAGACTCAGAAGGCCAGACTGGAATTCACAGTGTTAGGGACTGATGAGGCTAAGACTCAAGCAAAGTAATGGAAAGACCACAAAGAGGAGAAAGAAGCATGGTGGAGGTAGTGTCATGGCTTGGGCTTGTATGGCTGCTTCTGGAATGGGCTCACTAATTGTGCAGTATGCAAAAAAAACTATATATATATATATATATATTGTGTTAATGTTAACTATAACTTTTCTATATCTGCATACCAGAATAAATAAATATGTGTTTTGCTCCTTAAAAAGTTCCTTTCCCACAAAACAATAATCATCACATATAATGCTTTTTAAGGTCTTGTAGTTATGAATAAGCTTAGCTGCATGTGCTTTGTAATTGGCTTTATAGCAAAGTGGATAAGTCACCAACTCACCAATCTGATTACTGTAAGTAGAGTTCTTCTATCATTTCCAGCCCATAACTGCATTGCAGAGACGCAACGATAAAAATACGATAAATCAGCCCTAATAACAAATATCAATAAAGATCTCTTTGGTTTTCTCTTTAGGCAGAATGCCACAGTTCTGCAAAAACTTGACCAAAAGAGCAAAAATGACTACACATCTGTGGGTGGAGCACGGAGAACTGGATTAGTTTGCCCAGAAGCGGTTGCGTGATTAAATGTGTGGCATTTGATTAGCCGATTGCTAAAGAACCCTCAGTACCATCTGAGATATTCCCACTGATTAATCTCCTTTATTAAGCTGCTTCGTGGGCTTGATTTCATTCTGTTATCATGGTTCTGCGCCTGAACCGCTTTAAGGTTGCTCACTTCTCTCACTTCAAAGTCTCGGCGTTTTATTTTAGACCAAAACGAGAAGAACAGATCCGACAGACCCTCAACTAAGAGGTTATCTAAGAAGTTATAAGGAACCGCTCTCCACTTTTACTAAAGAACCTATGCGAAATACAAGGCTATGATCAGGCGTAACATCAGGACCACCTCCTCGTCTCTCCACTCACTGTCCACTTTATCAGCTCCACTTACTGTATAGCTGCACTCTGTAGTTCTACAGTTACAGACTGTAGTCCATCTGTTTCTCTGATACTCTGTTACCCTGTTCTTCAGTGGTCAGGACCCCCATGGACCCTCACAGAGCAGGTACTGTTTGGGTGGTGGGTCATTCTCAGCACTGCAGTAACACTGACGTGGTGGTGGTGTGTTAGTGTGTGCTGCGCTGGTGTGAGTGGATCAGACACAGCAGTGCTGCTGTGGTGGACAATTATAATAGCAACTATTTTGCTATCAGCTATTCCATCTTGGCACATGCCTTGAAACTGCATGAAGGCAGACAGGTCGATCAATCGAGAATCCTCCAGCGTGGAAGGAGGAGGTCTTTAGTGTAAACTATTACATGCTACACAATAAATTAGGCGTAAATTCTAATTTAATGAGGTGTCCTATTTCTGTCTTTGCCTAGCGCCCCGACAATCATTAAATCCGCCCCTACACGCACATCCTGACCTACAACGTCCTGCTCTTTTAATCGGACAGCCGCCACTCGCCCCCGGATTGATTTGGGGGTTTTTAGGCTGGAGGGGACCGTCCCCGTCTGTTCTGGAGCGCCCCGCGGGTGCTCCGGCATCAATGACTCATTGATTTTGAATTAAAGGCCAAGCTCCTCGACTGATCCGATAAGACTGACCCGCTTACATCAGCGCCGCCGACACCAAACGGGCCTTATGGAGCGCATCAAAGCCCACGAGCCATGAATGGGCTGCTTGTGTTTGCAGGAAATACCATTGTGGCACCAGAGATTGTGTCTCTGTCGCAGCAACACAGGAATCCGGCGTGTCCGCCGAGGGCTGTTTACCATCTCGGATGATGGGCTAATGGGTTTTCTATCTGTTTAAGAAAGTTTTGTGAAACATCTAATATACACAGTTTTACCGTCATCCTGAATGTAGTCGATCAGTCGAGACGTATTCTGAGTCGCGCTGGAGCTGCGACGGACGCTTTTACCCCACCGATAAGCTGCCTGTAAAGCCATTATACTTGCTTTTATATTGTACTTCTGAAAATGGAAAATAGAGCCGAGAACGTGAAGTTTGGAAATGCCTGCATGGTGAATAATGTATGCGCTTGATACGGTGCTAATTGGTGCGTGCAAAGGTTTGGGCATCCCCGGCCAATTAACACTTTTTCTTGAAGTGAGAAGACGTGAACACAAAATATTTACAACACAGTTGATGAACAGTTCATGTGCCAAAGGTTGGGCACTCTAATGAGTTAACACCACCCTCTGGCAGATACCACACTTTAGTAGCCAGCTAGGAGTCTTTCTGTTCTTGTTTTAGGAATTTTCACACCCTTCTCTGCCAAAACGCATCTACTTTTGTGGGATTCTTTGTCCGTCTTGTCTTAAATTAGCCGTACCCAGAGTTTTTCAGCGAATTCAGGACACTGTAACGGCCAGACCAACAGCTTCAGCTTGGATTTCTTCTAGTACTTGATGCGACACCACTCCAGGTGCTCGTTTGACTTCCACAGTTCCCCTTAACTGCCATTCGTTAATGACATTTGGAAAAACGGAACCCGTGACGTGGAAGCTCTGATGTTTTTTCTGTCTCTGCTCTGTAGGTGTCCATCAGCTTCAACCTCAATTCCTCAGCCAGCTGCTCAGGCTGGGCCTACAAAACGTGATTTTTAGCCTGATTTTAACCCAAATTTGCGCTTTTAAACTGAAGCCGATACCCCGATCAGGAGCTGGCTCAGTGTGGATGATCTGGGAAAGCGAGATAATCCTTTGAATGTGCTCCAGGGTTATCAAGGCCCTCCTGTATTTTCAAACATGTTTCATTTCATGTCGAATCATTCAGGAGTCCTGTAGCATACGATGGTCCATGATGTATCTCAAACGATTCAAGGAACAGCCAATCAGACATCTGCTTGTTGAACATAGACAAATATGTTATCATATGTACCATATGCCTTATCTTCTAGTGATCCATGTTATGCTTGCGATGATCTTCATTTCAGAAACCTGTTAGGAGTCTAAAAGCCATTTAGAAGAAGCTCTTGGTTGTTGAGTGTTGGTGCAAAGTTAGAAGAATCAAAGAATTTATTCAGTTTTGACATTGCCATCAATTCAATTCATCAAACGACAACTCTTGACATAATTGGGCCCAGCAGGTCAGTTGAGGCCTAACAGTTGGGTTTGGAGACTTTAAGCCATCCTAACTTATAACTTATAACTTATTGTATATGCTACCATAATTAGTTCATTCTGTTGTTCAAGTTAATTAAATATGATATAACGGCGCGTTGACATTTGTTTACTTCTTTTCACTTCAAAAATCACATATATATTTTGACAACTGTACAAGCTTCCATTTCTCAGGAGCTACATTAGTCTCTCCACCGAGGCAAACTTCAGACGCCAACATGCCTTGGCTGACTTACTTTATTCCTTGTTAATTCAAACTATTTTTTTTTCTTTTTTCTTAGTATATGGAATGTGCTGCTTTGGGGAAGATGCTCAAAATCCATACTGGCTGTCAGAATTTAAATGAGCTTCAGACTGGGGGGCATATTTGAACTTTAAGGGTCTCTCAAACCTGCATCTATTATCTTCTCTCATATCTCTGTGCATGTTTATAGACAACAGTATGATCGGGAGATCCACTTTACTTCCAGCCTGCTCCCCTCCTCCTTAGCTAATCTAATCCAGTCAATCGAGAACTTCTGGAGGAGTGAATTAGTGGAGGTAGATCTTCAGGACCTGCATTGGTGGCCACTTCCATAAAGTCCCTGTAAATCTACAGAAGCAACCCTTAGACGTTAGTGAATGTGCATGGCTTTTTCTGATCTTCATCCACGTTGTGGAGGTAAACGTTCCACTAAGCAACGCCTTCAAGGTCCTCAGGAGCCCGGGCGCTTTATCGGTTTACTGATGTCATTCGAGACTTATTCTATTTCAGAGTCAGCATAAAATAACAGGCCTAATAGATCAAACTGGCCTGTCGTATTTAAAAGCAGGCCGCCGAGCGAGTCTTCGGCTGCCATTAAGAGCCTCATGACTCTGATCGACTCACATTAGCGTCTGAGTCGGGTGTATGGGGACGGACAAGCGCCGCAGAAATGCCACAGAAGATGAAGCGTCACCAAACGCTTACTGATCATGATCAGGGCTGTCTGCCGCTGGACACCGCGGCGTATTATATGCCAGAGTTCACGGCCGGAGCACGTCGTATGGCTGATGTTCGCTGTTTTCCCTTCGTCCTGCGCCACACCACGGCGCTGCTCCACGACTTCCAGCCAGCGTAAATGTATACGGTTCATCCCTGGTGATGCGCATTCAACCGTTAGATGAGCTCCTCTCACTGAGATTAGCTAATGGACTATATTCTGCTGTAAGTGGATTATGAAAGCGTGCATGAAGGCAAGCATGTGCTGCACCACTCAAAGAGCTTCCTCCCACAGCATGTTTGCACGTGTTGGTATTATTATGAGTGCAGTGCTGCAGCGCTCATTCAGCGATCCCTTAACAGAAATCGGTAGTACTCTGTAAAAACAAGCCGCCCGTTATTGTAACTTATGCAGTAATAAGGGCTTCAGTGTTATCAGTATAATCATATAAACTCTGTTAATGAATTGCATAGGTGCAGTTTTGTTATAAAGCTCCGGTTGATGAACTGGCCAGATAGTGGAAGCACAACGTGGGTGTTTCTAATAAAGTGGCCAGAGATTGGAAGAACAAGGTGAGTGTTTCCAATAAAGTGGTCAGTGAGTGAAAGAATGCAGTAGGTGTTTCTAATAAAGTGGCCAGTTAGTGGATGTAGAAGGTGGGTGTTTCTAATAAAGTGGCCAGTTAGTGGATGTAGAAGGTGGGTGTTTCTAATAAAGTGGCCAGTTAGTGGAAGCACAAGGTAGGTGTTTCTAATAAAGTGGCCAGTTAGTGGATGTAGAAGGGAGGTGTTTCTAATAAAGTGGCCAGTTAGTGGATGTAGAAGGTGGGTGTTTCTAATAAAGTGGCCATTTAGTGGATGTAGAAGGGAGGTGTTTCTAATAAAGTGGCCAGTTAGTGGATGTAGAAGGTGGGTGTTTCTAATAAAGTGGCCATTTAGTGGATGTAGAAGGGAGGTGTTTCTAATAAAGTGGCCAGTTAGTGGATGTAGAAGGTAGGTGTTTCTAATAAAGTGGCCAGTGAGTGGAAGCACAAGGTGGGTGTTTCTAATAAAGTGGCCAGTTAGTGGAAGCACAAGGTTGGTGTTTCTAATAAAGTGGCCATTTAGTGGATGTAGAAGGTAGGTGTTTCTAATAAAGTGGCCAGTTAGTGGATGTAGAAGGTGGGTGTTTCTAATAAAGTGGCCAGTCAGTGGATGTAGAAGGGAGGTGTTTCTAATAATGTGGCCAGTTAGTGGATGTAGAAGGTGGGTGTTTCTAATAAAGTGGCCAGTTAGTGGATGTAGAAGGTGGGTGTTTCTAATAAAGTGGCCAGTTAGTGGAAGCACAAGGTGGGTGTTTCTAATAAAGTGGCCAGTGAGTGGATGTAGAAGGTGGGTGTTTCTAATAAAGTGGCCAGTTAGTGGATGTAGAAGGTGGGTGTTTCTAATAAAGTGGCCAGTTAGTGGATGTAGAAGGTGGGTGTTTCTAATAAAGTGGCCAGTTAGTGGATGTAGAAGGTGGGTGTTTCTAATAAAGTGGCCAGTGAGTGGATGTAGAAGGTGGGTGTTTCTAATAAAGTGGCCAGTTAGTGGATGTAGAAGGGAGGTGTTTCTAATAAAGTGGCCAGTTAGTGGATGTAGAAGGTGGGTGTTTCTAATAAAGTGGCCAGTGAGTGGATGTAGAAGGTGGGTGAACCATAATGCACCAGATCATTTTCTTTATGCTCCCTCGTTACCTGTGAAACAGTAAACTGTTATACGTTGTATTCTGCTGCGCGTTGTTTTAGTTTTCCGGCTCCCGGCATTTGGCCAGGCTTTTAAAATATAACGGCTTTCTCTGAGAAATATTCCAATCCACTCCTGCTGCTTCACCTATACGGTTCACACACCTCAAATTAGCCACAGACGCAGCACTGTATGTGTGTGTGTGTGTGTGTGTGTGTAACGATGTGTGTGTGTATGGATGTGTGTGTGGACAGCTTCCAGACCCTAAACTCTGTCCAGCTGTAAACTAAAGTCCAGCCCAGGCCATAATTCAGCCCGAGGTTTAAACCCAAAAACAGCTCAGGACTGATCGGCCACAGGCACAATCTGACTCTATCACGTAAACACTGCTCCGGTTCAAGAACCATTACGTATGGACGTTATCCAGACGCTGGAGCCGTCCACCAGTTCGGTCAGAAGGCGTCCATAGGACGGCTGATTTTACACTCAGATGTGTTCCTGAAACACCCACCTCATACATCCACTCACTGGCCACTTTATTAGAAACACCCACCTCATACATCCACTCACTGGCCACTTTATTAGAAACACCCACCTCATACATCCACTCACTGGCCACTTTATTAGAAACACCCACCTCATACATCCACTCACTGGCCACTTTATTAGAAACACCCACCTCATACATCCACTCACTGGCCACTTTAATAGAAACACCTACCTTGTGCTTCCACTCACTGGCCACTTTATTAGAAACACCCACCTTGTGCTTCCACTCACTGGCCACTTTATTAGAAACACCTACCTTGTGCTTCCACTAACCGGCCACTTTATTAGAAACACCCACCTTGTGCTTCCACTAACTGGCCACTTTATTAGAAACACCCACCTTGTGCTTCCACTCACTGGCCGCTTTATTAGAAACACCCACCTTGTGCTTCCACTCACTGGCCACTTTATTAGAAACACCCACCTTGTGCTTCCACTCACTGGCCACTTTATTAGAAACACCTACCCTGTGCTTCCACTCACTGGCCACTTTATTAGAAACACCCACCTTGTGCTTCCACTCACTGGCCACTTTATTAGAAACACCTGCCTTCTGCTTCCACTCACTGGCCACTTTATTAGAAACACCTACCTTGTGCTTCCACTAACTGGCCACTTTATTAGAAACACCCACCTCATACATCCACTCACTGGCCACTTTATTAGAAACACCCACCTCATACATCCACTCACTGGCCACTTTATTAGAAACACCCACCTCATACATCCACTCACTGGCCACTTTATTAGAAACACCCACCTTGTGCTTCCACTCACTGGCCACTTTATTAGAAACACCTACCTTGTGCTTCCACTCACTGGCCACTTTATTAGAAACACCTACCTTGTGCTTCCACTCACTGGCCACTTTATTAGAAACACCTACCTTGTGCTTCCACTCACTGGCCACTTTATTAGAAACACCCACCTTGTGCTTCCACTCACTGGCCACTTTATTAGAAACACCTACCTTGTACTTCCACTCACTGGCCACTTTATTAGAAACGCCCACCTTGTGCTTCCACTCACTGGCCACTTTATTAGAAACACCTACCTTGTACTTCCACTCACTGGCCACTTTATTAGAAACGTCCACCTTGTGCTTCCACTCACTGGCCACTTTATTAGAAACACCTACCTTGTGCTTCCACTCACTGGCCACTTTATTAGAAACACCTACCTTGTACTTCCACTCACTGGCCACTTTATTAGAAACGCCCACCTTGTGCTTCCACTCACTGGCCACTTTATTAGAAACGCCCACCTTCTGCTTCCACTCACTGGCCACTTTATTAGAAACACCCACCTTGTGCTTCCACTCACTGGCCACTTTATTAGAAACACCTACCTTGTGCTTCCACTCACTGGCCACTTTATTAGAAACACCTACCTTGTGCTTCCACTCACTGGCCACTTTATTAGAAACACCCAACTCATACATCCACTCACTGGCCACTTTATTAGAAACACCTACCTTGTGCTTCCACTCACTGGCCACTTTATTAGAAACACCCACCTTGTGCTTCCACTCACTGGCCACTTTATTAGAAACACCTACCTTGTACTTCCACTCACTGGCCACTTTATTAGAAACGCCCACCTTGTGCTTCCACTCACTGGCCACTTTATTAGAAACACCTACCTTGTACTTCCACTCACTGGCCACTTTATTAGAAACGTCCACCTTGTGCTTCCACTCACTGGCCACTTTATTAGAAACAGCTACCTTGTGCTTCCACTCACTGGCCACTTTATTAGAAACACCCACCTTATGCTTCTATTTAATGGATATCTTTAGTAAGGTGTATATTTATACTCATTCTAAGATTGAAAACCTTTAAAATGCTCTATATGGCCAAAACTATGTCTTCTTATTATTGAGTTCAGGTATTTAAGGCACACTCGTTGCTAACAGGTATAGCCTTGCCGTCTTGAGAGACAAACACTAGTAGTAGAATGGGTCACACAGAAGAGCTCAGTGACTTCAACCATGACACTGTTGCAGTATGCCATCCACGCCACAAGTCAAATTTCTGAATTTCTGCCCTGCTAGATCTGCCCTAGACAACTGTAAGTGAATGGGAGCAGCAACTATCTTCTTATTCTCTTTTATATATATATATATATATATACAGTGGGTTGCAAAAGTATTCGGCCCCCTTGAACTTTTCAACCTTTTGCCACATTTCAGGCTTCAAACATAAAGATATGAAATTGTAATTTTTTTGTGAAGAATCAACAACAAGTGGGACACAATTGTGAAGTGGAACGAAATTTATTGGATATTTTAAACTTTTTTTAGAAATAAAAAACTGAAAAGTGGGGCGTGCAATATTATTCGGCCCCTTTACTTTCAGTGCAGCAAACTCACTCCAGAAGTTCAGTGAGGATCTCTGAATGATCCAATGTTGACCTAAATGACTGATGATGATAAATAGAATCCACCTGTGTGTAATCAAGTCTCCGTATAAATGCACCTGCTCTGTGATAGTCTCAGAGTTCTGTTTAAAGCGCAGAGAGCATCATGAAGACCAAGGAACACACCAGGCAGGTCTGAGATACCGTTGTGGAGAGGTTTAAAGCCGGATTTGGAAAGAAAAAGATTTCCCAAGCTTTAAACATCTCAAGGAGCACTGTGCAAGCGATCATATTGAAATGGAAGGAGCATCAGACCACTGCAAATCTACCAAGACCCGGCCGTCCCTCTAAACTTTCAGCTCAAACAAGGAGAAGACTGATCATAGATGCAGCCAAGAGGCCCATGATCACTCTGGATGAACTGCAGAGATCTACAGCTGAGGTGGGAGACTTTGTCCATAGGACAACGATCAGTGGTACACTGCACAAATCTGGGCTTTATGGAAGAGTGGCAAGAAAAAGCCATTTCTCAAAGATATCCATAAAAAGTCTCATTTAATGTTTGCCACAAGCCACCTGGGAGACACACCCAACATGTGGAAGAAGGTGCTCTGGTCAGATGAAACCAAAATCGAACTTATGTTTGGCGTAAAAGCAATACAGCTCATCACCCTGAACACACCATCCCCACTGTCAAACATGGTGGTGGCAGCATCATGGTTTGGGCCTGCTTTTCTTCAGCAGGGACAGGGAAGATGGTTAATATTGATGGGAAGATGGATGGAGCCAAATACAGGACCATTCTGGAAGAAAACCTGTTGGAGTCTGCAAAAGACCTGAGACTGGGACGGAGATTTATCTTCCAACAAGACAATGATCCAAAACATAAAGCAACATCTACAATGGAATGGTTCACAAATAAACGTATCCAGGTGTTAGAATGGCCAAGTCAAAGTCCAGACCTGAATCCAATCGAGAATCTGTGGAAAGAGCTGAAAACTGCTGTTCACAAACGCTCTCCATCCAACTTCACTGAGCTCGAGCTGTTTTGCAAGGAAGAATGGGCAAAAATTTCAGTCTCTCGATGTGCAAGACTGACAGAGACGTACCCCAAGCCACTTGCAGCTGTAATCACAGCAAAAGGTGGCGCTACAAAGTATTAAAGCAAGGGGGCTGAATAATATTGCACGCCCCACTTTTCAGTTTTTTATTTCTAAAAAAAGTTTAAAATATCCAATAAATTTCGTTCCACTTCACGATTGTGTCCCACTTGTTGTTGACTCTTCACAAAAAATGTCAATTTCATATCTTTATGTTTGAAGCCTGAAATGTGGCAAAAGGTTGAAAAGTTCAAGGGGGCTGAATACTTTTGCAACCCACTGTATATATATATACACACACACACACATATATACATATATACATAAAAAACTTAACATTTTTGACACCTGTTCTGCATTTTGTAACAAATCTTTTCATATATAATGTTAACATTTATTAGATTTTTTGTTTGTGTTTTGTATGATATTTATGTATTTTTATGGGTTTTTTTGTTTTCCTTTTGCTCAAAAAATCAATAAAAATATTTCAGCTAAATTTATTGAGAAAAAAGCCGTTTTCATTTGGTCATTGTTCCATTAAAACCCTCTGGAGGTTGTAATATGTATCTGAATGAGACGTCAGTGGAGCCTCTTTAATAAACAGACTCATCTGCAGTACATAAAGACCACCCCCTCAGCCACCCCCCCCCCACCCCCCACACACAGCCCTTCTAATGGCTCTCTTGCTGTTCGTAGAGCAGGCCTCATTGTGCTGTACGGGCCGTGCTCTCGGCAGGCGGCGGAGCACTGAGGGGTGTAATCGCGCTCTTTCTGACCCCCTGATTGACATTTATGCACGTAATCACAGAGGCAAACAGCCAAACATCATACTGACCTCTCTCCGTGCGGTTTGTCCATTTAGTGGTTATTTTTAAACCCGTGGAACGCAGCGGATATGGCGCCGATTCAGAAACGGGGCTCTTTACGCTTTGATGCTTTCGCTATTTGCTGTATAAAATCCTGGAAAGTGGCCTTTCATACATAATGGTCAGCAGTAATGACTGTGTCGGAGGTCCATGAGCACGTGAGCCCACCAAGGAGAAGAAACCACTGATGACCTATTTAATTACCTGGTAACAGTCAAATTATTACATGTTTTAAACTTTCACAAACTTTTGGGTCCTGTTACCAAGACGATTACCACCACCCTGGGTGTGAATCTATTTCCAGAAATTATTCAATCAAAACATCTACAAAAATAGTTTTCACTTCCAAACCTTGAAAAGGAGGAACGTGGTTGAAAACCTAGATGCCTCATCATTCCGTCATCCTAATTACTTTGTGCACCTTGTTAAAAGATAGGCGTGTCCTCGTTAGTGTGTCTGTTAGGTGATTCTAATTCTAGTCCACACTGTTCTGTTCATGAGAAGACCAGTGTTTCTGACTGGAGTGTTATTACACAGTTTTGATTCATTTACATGTTATAAAATGTGGAAAAAGGTGAGTAGGTTGGTCAGTTCTTGACATCTGAGCCAGATGGTCATCCTAATGTGTAGATTTCTGCCCTAAAGTTGGCTCTACACAGTGAAACTTTCATGCAACTTTAGTTTAGAACTCAACTGCACTGATATAAATAGTCCTGCAACTCACTTGAAACTCAGCCGCAACAGTTGCACGCACCTCAGTTTCATGAAACAGCCAACCCAAGTGCTGATAATGCATCATCACAGCAAAAACACGAATAGAAACACTTGTTTCATTTATTTCACACACTTTTTAATGCACTTTGTCATAGAAGACATTTGAATGAATATATTTAGGCTTGAAAGACACTCACTAGTGCCTTATTCACTGCATCGAATGTTAGGTCACCATCCCTCCATCGACTGTCACCATCCCTCCTCCTGGAGACCTACTTTCCTGCAGCTTTTCTTCCAATCTGCATCTAACATCTACCTTGCGGGAAGGCAGGTCTGCAGGACCAGGGCTGGTGACCACTGCTGTGGACTCAAATGCCTGCAGTATGTGCAAATAAAGGCCTTTATGGTCGCCTTCCTTTCCCTCCAGCTTTTCGGAGCGTCAGATTTCTGGAGGCAAAGCCACTGGGCCATGATGCTACCCACTTCCCTGCATCTTGCTTTAGGTTTAAAGAGAATGTTCTAAGTCTGGGAATAAATGGAAGAACTTGCCCCTTGTCCATGGGCCAGGTGCTGGTCATTGAGGCGTTCTGGAGCCATCTCTTCCTCTTCAGGCCAAAGAGCTTCTCCCGTCTTTATCTCTCCGCCGCTCACTCACACTACAAACCCTTCTGACATGTGTTTATCTGTTCGGAGACAAAGCAGCTCTCAGGCCAGGAGTGGGTCGCCCATCGCCTCAGCTTTTCTGTTTAAAGAACGGATTTAGGGAACCTTGTGTCACCTGGCAGGCCCATCCGTCCAGGTTTCAGGACGCTGGAAAGCTCGCACGACACTTGAGATGCAAAACAGTGAATGAAACCTCTCTAGTCCAAAAAATCAAACATTCCTTGACTTGTTTTGATCCGGAAAGGTTGCTGCGAGCGAAGAGTGAGCACTCATGCTTCCCGAAATAGAATTAATGTGTTCTTAAAGTGGACGTTCTCTGTTTAGAAATGAACTCGGAATGTCATCCAAACCTTTCCCTCAACACAGGGCCGTTAAGTTTGAATCAAACTCTGGCTGACAGCCGGATACAAACGGCGAGAAGAAACCGTCCGGGATGGACATTCCTGCATCTGCATGTTTGTTTCCCTTATTTGCACTTTGAGAATTTACTCACTCGTGTATATCTTGTAAAGTAGGCTGTGACTGGAAGCTGGTGGAGCTTCTTGCAGATGGGTAGAAGAATTTCAGCTGGAGCGAGAGTGGTACAAATCGGGAGATTTGGACTCCACAGGCTGGATTCACAGAAATTTGTGTATTTGTGTAACTGCACACACCACATAGAAGAACATTTTAAGATTAAGTGACCCTTATTAGTCCCACAACTGGGAAATTTCACCTGCACATTTAACCCATCCATGCAGTGAAACACCACATTCACTAGGGGGCAGAGAGCACACTTGCCCAGAGCGGAGGGAAGCCCTATCCACAGCAGCCAGGGAGCAGTTGGGGGTTAGGTGTCTTGCTCAAGGACACCTCAGTCAGGTACTGTCAGCTCAGGGGATCAAACCAACGACCTTCCAGTCACAGGGCTGGTTCCTTAAACCTCCAATCCACGACTGCCCCACAACATGGGGTATATTCTGCTAACTTCCCCGAGGGGATGAATCTTTTTGAGCCTGTACTTGCGTAAAGATGTGCAACATGGCCCAAAAAACCTACAAAAGCCAAATCTAATGCTGCAAAAAATGAAGTGAAATCATCTTATGTGTAGTCCAAATGTCTGTTTGTTCCTTCTGAGATGGTTTGTAGGAATATTACAAGATTATTTAACTAATTACTAGATGCTTTTGCTTATTTCAAGCAACTTTATTAAGTAAAACGATCCCACTATATTTGCACTATATTCTATAACAAACCTGACAATGTCAAACTTAGAAATTTAGAATAAATATTTTGACTAGACTTTGGCTAGAAGACAATTTCACAAGATACCACTTCATGCAGTGAAACTGATAAGCATCTCCAAAGCACGTCTAGTGGATTCTCAAAATAAACGAGCTCGGATTCAGCAAACATCGGACAGCGTCTTGACTTTTCTTGAACACCACATTTCGGAACAATTTTCTGAACCTCCCCAGTTCAAAAAGACCAGATTAAACTCAACATCTAATTGCCAAGAACTTTTGCTGTAACCTCCACCAAGTCTACCTTTATGTTATCATGTAACAAGCCTGAGGTTTCACCACAGAGCGCCTTCAACATAATCAGGGCTTCTGGATGAAAGCCGGCGTCACTAAACCAAACACTTAGAATTACTGCCCAACCTGATCTCTGCCTATTTCAGAGATTAACCTCTGGGAAATGTTTCCGGCAGTTTAAACAAATCAAATTCACTTAAAAGCCTCTTCCCACGGGCAGGAGCACTGACTGACTGTTCATTCATACCTGCACATGTTGTATTTTTTAGAAATTTTGACTCTTGGTTATTTTGTACACATTCGGTTTATGGTGTGTGCAACATCCATTGATCTGCTTCTTAACAGTATCTTGGCACATTTGCGTGTGTTATAGTGCTTTCACACCTGGTGCATTGTTGTAAATTCCCTCCACACTCAGTTTCCATCAAGTCTTCACTTTGTGGCTATTTGTTTCCACATTGTCCATTAATATAAGCTCCGATTTCACCAAGACAAGTTCTTTGTACATGGAAGTCTGCTTGGCCTGTAAAGTCATTCTAATTCAGATTCATAGCTGAAAGGCTCAGTCAATCAAACATCAAGCCAACTCAGGCTTTCGCCCTGCACCTCTTCTGTTTTGGTGGTGAATAAAATGAGTTGTTTAGTCTGAACCTGTACAGCAGTGAATGCTGGCCTACTCTGGGCTTCTCACATCGCACTACAGCTTCCACAAGTTCATGCAGTGCCTGAAACCATGCTGTTATTAGACCTTGCTCTTAGGCTGACAGGTGCTGATGGGAAAATAGATTCAGTCAGAGTTGAAACCATATTTCAGACTTTCAACTGACTTTAGACTAAAATCCTTTAGCTTTTAGTGAATCTGTCCCTTCAATATGTTTATTTTAATAAAATAAATGAATGGGCGTCACATTTTGTCACCCCCAAAACAGTCGTAACTCTACCAAAAGTCTTCCAAATGTTTGTCTGTCAGTTTCAGCTCCAAAACTAAAAAAAACACAGCTTTGAACAGCAGAAATCATCAGGTTTTTATTAAAAAACTAAAAAGTACTTACTTGAAGAAAATATGATGATTCTTAATGTTCCTCACTGACTTTCAGACTTTGGGACACATTTACTCCAAAACAATGGGATCTAACTGCTCACCATCTGGCCATGAGGGACGGGGATGCAGCCTCACTACCTGCTCTAAAATACAAGGGCGTGGCTAAAACAAGGCCCCGCCCACCCACCAAAACTCTTAGTGTTTCGTAACATGAAAACACTGGACAGCTTGTTTCAGTGAAGATTTTGTTTTATTTAAAAATTTAAAAACTGGATCTGTAAAAATCCAAAAAAAATGTAGGTTTTATTTTCAGAAGTGTGAATTTGGGATTTTAGGGTTTGGGACAGACTCCTCCCAATAGAAAGTACCCTACGAATGATGATTTTGTATATGGCTGTTTGTAAATCTCCATTCCTGTCATCATTTGAAAGTGCCTATTGTCTTTACATTGTGTGTAAATTTCATGATGAAAAGACCAACAGAAATGGCCCCAAATGAGCTGGAAAGACGTCTGGTTCCATTGACTTACATTGAATATAAAGAAGGTTTTTTCCTCCTCCTGTGAAGTTACCATGTTGGAGATATGAGGTTTTGCTCCAACGACAGTGATATATATGTACTTTATTACTTTCTTTAACTGTCACATTCCCCTCCATTCCTGCCGCCTCTGCCTCCTAACCTCCAGACTCCATTACCCAGAACGCCACACTGGATCACATGACCTCTGATCTCCCTCACCTGACTACTGATGACCCTCACCTGCTCCTTGTATCTTGTGCTTGTTAGTTTAGTACAGGGTGTATTGACCTTGCCTTTCCCTTTGGCCTTTCTCATTTGTTGTATTTTCTGGTTTGACCTTGTTTCTGGATTTTGGACATTGCTTGTTTGGACACCCCTCATGGTTACTGTTTTCATGATCTGGCTTTTGACCTTGGACTGACCGACCTCGGTGTTGGATCCTCCCTTTGCTAACGAACCCACTGTACTTGATTGTGGTCTGCGAGCACCCCACCTGACCGGATCATTGGACCAGCACTGTAAGTCTATCACACTATACACCGATTTCAAATGAGGTGCCTTGAATATCTTTTAATGATGTGTTGTTGCAATAGTAGTCCTGCTCAGTCTGAGAGGAACTGCAGGTTCTGACATCTGGTGTATGTGCTTGGCTGAGGAACCAATGGTGTGAAGCCACCATCTGTGGGATTTTGACTGAAAACCTCTAAGTCAGAATCCCACCTAAATGTAATGATACTGCAGAGCCACGGATCTTCAGCTTGTCTTGCATAGCCAGGGATCACTCACGGGGGCACCCCGGTGGGCAGAGCCATCCGTGAATGAGCTCGGGTGCAGCTCAACGAGCGCAGCACCCTTTTCGCATGGTTTTGCTTCAGTTCTAGACTTCTCGCTGCTCTCCAGCCATTGCATGGAGTTCAGATCAGAGGTGCCTGACTTTATTTAGCAGTGGGTTGTTTTAAATAAACTAGGTATTAGATAAGAAGTGGAAATGCTGAAGAACAGTGGAAATGTTTAGGTTAAACTCTTACTGCCCACAGAAACACCTTCACACTGTTTCTCAGTCGACTTAAGTAACATTACAAATAAGGCTTTCGCTGATTAAGCATGGTGGCTTTAAGGTTCCCTGGCTCTGTTGTCCTCAGGCTCTTTTGGACGGAGCTCTGAACTCTCTCTGGGTTAAATTTACTCCTCCTAGCTCATTGTGTGAAAGATGGATTCTCCTGGAACGATGGGATTATTTATTCTGCTTTCTCAGGCACATATCATGCTTGCTCTAAACTTATTTTAGTCTGGCAAGTCATCTGGAAAGCAACCAAAACAGCTTGTTTTGGCAGGTGTATTCTCTTCTGCCTTTCTCTCTTTTTTTTTTTTTAAGCTTTTATGGGTAAATTCTTTTTTGGATTGTACACCACACAATCCAGTGAGCCTGAGCTTGGACCTCAGCCATTTCCTACATCCTGCCCTTCTCTGTCCCTTGTACCACATTTCTGGTCAGTTCTGAAACAAGTCATCAGAACTAATTCATTTCTGAGTTTGTAGCTGTCAAATGACTTGCATCATATCAGATTAACTCTGGGAGCCAAGCTGTTGTACAGGTTTGGACAAAGCTGTCTGGAGAAACACTCACAAACATTGCTTAGGCTGCAGCTTTTCAATACACCTGAAGTTTCAAAACTGGCTCCTGGGGGCATAAAACTATTGACTTCAATTAGAAGCCCAGAAACTCTGACTGGTGCAAGAAATATGCAGCAATACCGAGCTCTGTTGGAGTGTCTCAACACACATGCACACGTCTTTGAGTCTCGCTCGGGTTTATTCCTGGATTGTGCTGTTTACATAATCGAGTTTAATTGTTTTCCTATGCTTAATCGCTCCACGCTCTAGAAATTTAATAAAATTTAATAAGAAATTCAATAAGAGAGCTAACAACCTGCTCCATAACACAGCTCAGCAAGCAAGCAATCCCATTCAGCTAATCAGCTTTATACCGCAAAGGCTTCCTCAGTGGATTTTTCAACATGTGGCAATGCTAATAATCACCTGCACCACCAGAGCAGCCACCCTTATCTCTGCAAAGGATGAAACTGATAACGAATTGTCACTGAAACAGTGTGTTCCAGCAGACTGAACCAGGCGCGATCCCCAGGCGTTATTGCGTTGGGTCGTGACAGGGACTCCGAGGCGTCCGTCTGCATCAGCAACCCCAAAAGAGACGATGTGAATATTTTATGAGTGTCTTCCTCCGTGTCTTTTCACTGAGGGATGCACAAGGTTGTAGTCTGAGTTTGGGGATGCGGTGGAGAAACGGAGAGTAAACAAGTAAACACTTGCCTTTTGCTTACATCCCTTTTCCTCTTTCCGTTTTCATCCCCTTCCCGAGACCTGGGCTGACTCGCGCTCTGTGTTCTGCAGATGAAGGGGGGGCATGTTTTACCTCCTCAAAGCAGCCGTCCTGCTGTTGTTTTCGAAATCCCATGAGATGCGGATGTTGTTTTCTGAAACTGCTCATGACCAAGTCAGAACTGGGAGGCTTCCAACTTTGAAGTAGGAAAAATAAATTTGAATGAACCTCCAACCTTTTATTCAGAGTTTCTGATTTCTCAGAGTTGCAGTTCCACGATGTCACTTCAAAATAGTACCACTCGTAAGCAATGGCATGTTTTTTTAGGGAGATTGAAGCAGATTTTATTTGTACCTGATCTATTAGTTACATACACCCTCAGAAATAAAGGCCCTAGACTGTCGCTGGGTCTGTTCCCCTCCTGTCACTGGGGCGGAACCCTCAAGGCTCCATCATCTCAGTGCCTTTAGTCCGGGAACATAACTGAACCATAATCCACTGAAATGATCTGTTCTAAGCTGTACTGACTCCACACACCCCGCCTCGCCTCGCCTCCAGGCTTTTACTCTACTGCTCTGTTTTAAAACATTCGGTTATGAAAAGGAACAAATACCAACTTTTCACCCGGAGAACCTGATTTAACGATTTAACCACTGTAGAACCTCTGAGGGAACACTTACACTGTTTGTACCTTGATGAATGGACAATGTACCTGCACACAACCATCATTTCTAATGGTGTATGATATCTCTAAATTCATGTGGATACATGGATAATTTAAGTCACCTCCATCTTTTCATGTAACCTCCAATGTTACGTCCATGCCTACATGGATATTCGAGATACATAAAGCAATGTAAAAACTTTTATTAGTCCCCTCATGTGCACTCAGCAGCTTAACACTAAAGATTTAAACAGCTAAAGCTCTAGTTTAGTGTGAGAATCCATTACTTCTGACTTTAAACAGTCGAGGTGGCATGAGGGCTTTGATGTGGGAAGTTGCGGCATGAAAAGCAAGCTCAAGTGTGATGTGAAGCGTTTCCTTCCCTCATGAATTTGTAGGAAAATTGGACAGTTTGTCCTGCCGCCTGCTGCCTCTGTCGGTTTTTTGTATATAGACCAGTTTTCATCCACTGTCTTCGGTGATATTTCGGAGGAAAGCACAAAAAAAAAAACCTCATCACCATCGAGACTTTGAGAGCATCTGACGTTTACACCTTAAGGAGTCATCTCCACTGCACGACGTGCGGTTCATTAGCAAGGCGTCGCTTTTACAAGACCAGCGAAAGGCTTCCTGGTGTGGAGCTGACAGCAAAGGAATGACTCCAGGGACAAGGCTACAAGCGCTTCAGAAATAGGCGGCTTCAGCGAGCTTTGGTTGTCGCAAATGAGGCAGGAGGTACAAGTTCAGGATTCCTTCACCCAGACATCCACAAACTAACTGATCTTTGCTGCTGGCCCAAGGAAGGGAAGCGAGATCCTGCTTTATTTGGAGTGTCTCTAACAAACGTGTAGTTGCATGTCAACAATAGACGCATCACAGCAGTACAGCTTATATAAATACACATGAACTCCACGCTGCTCGATGGGAAAAGCCTTCTCTGCTCTCTGTTGATAACATCGCCTTACTTTCAGCAGTTTTAAAGCTGCACTCTGGCCAAAATAACATTTTCTTCTGAAATCAAGGATATTAATAAAGAGCTTGCGGAAGTAACAGCCTCTGCTCTTGTGGGAAGGCTTTACACTAGATGTTGGAACGTTGCTGTGAGGATTTGATTGCATTCAGCCCCAGCATTAGTGAGGTCATGCACTGATGTTCGATGATCAGCTCTTGATCTCCCAAAGGTATTGGATGGAGCTCCATAAACAGATTTATTTACAGTTTATACCCCTCTAGCCCACGCTTGGGGTCCTAATCCACATGGTGGCTATGACATTGTTCCGAACCTTCTAGTGGTAGACCACCAACAGTCATGCTGACCGCAACAAAAATGTAGAGCTTTTGTCGTGTCGGTGGTTTATTTTAGGTGGAAAAAGGCAGGAGGGCACTTTACTGTAGGGTGCTGTTCATAAAGCTTCATGACGCCTACATAAGCTTGTCATGACAGCTGACATAAACATTTAGAAATGCTTATTCCAACAGGTGTAAAGGTAACGTTTGCCAGTTTTGATCAAAGTTAGCTGAAGGAGCCTTTATGACACGTGACGCCTGCTGGAACAAATACTTATGAAACATTTATGTAGGGTTATGTCAGCTTTATGGGCAATACCTTACAGTAAAGAGATACTGGATGTTCCATACTCTCAATATTTAGTTGTAGAGTGAGCATGGACGGCAGAACTTGGGAGAACCATGAGAACTAATGACGGAACGTTTGGCTGTCATTTCTTCTGTGTTTAAACTGCATATCTGATTTATCCGATCTCTTCGTTGATGTCGTCGCCTTACTTTGAGCTGAGACATTTTGGGATGTTTAGAAGAGTTTCAACAAAAATCTCACCACCTCTGGCTGTAAATGTGTCTCGGTACTAGCAAAGCTTAAATATATAAATGAGACTGCAGGTCTACTTTCCTCTGCTTTAAGCTTTAGTTCAGCTAAAGCCGCTTTTCTCGCATCTCCAGCAGGAAACTTTTCCACAAAAGTAGAACAGTTTCTTGTAAAACGTCTCTCAAGGTTCAACTTTTTACAAGGCCAACGTCGCTTGTTATTTAGGCGCCAGAATGTAGCTAGCTATGCGGAGAACTCTTGTCCCATGTCAGGTGGAGCGTGAAAATGTGAAAACCAGTGACTTTTTAGTGTTTCAGTTTCTTGTTGCAGATTAAATGCATCAGGAAACCAGCTGGAGTGATTATAAACACTAAAGTCCATTCGTCTCCAAATTATCGATGTCCGTCTTAAATCTCTCTCTTTGCCGTTTCATAGATACTAGCTGGGCAAGACTGTGGTCTGTGTTGCTATGATGACCAGCTGATCTTCAGGGTTAAAGGGTGAATCAGCAGTTCTACATTAACTCCAGCGTTTAAGACCATTTACCCCTGCCTTAAAGTGAGATTTTATTTGATGTTAAACCCTTCCGATGATGTGTCTTGAAGGTGGGTGGAACGTTTTAGAGATGTCCAGCATTTTTGGGAAGATACTTGAGGGTGAGCTGGATTAAACGCTGGTTAGTGTAGAAGAAAGTCAAACATCATGTCTGCATTTATAGTCTTTTACATCCGTGCATTTCCCAAAGGTTGTATGATGTATTTGCGCAATGCATGCTGGGTATTGTAATGAGATGACATCAATGAACGAAAGTGATGTGCCAAACCGACGAGGCTGAGGGACGCAACGTATTAGACAACCCGACAAATAGTAGTTTTACACCTTTAACTCCTTCCACCCTCTTAATGTACCAGGGCTGATGGAGCTGGTTAAACCTTCAGGGTGGATCTGGATGGAGGAATCAGTGGATCTGATGAGAGATCAGATCACCAAACTCGTTAACGAACACATACTGACCACATTTAGGAACAAGCCCCACTGTTCTGGCTTCATAAACATGTTACCGCAGCACTTGGAATGATGAAATGTTCCCATCTCCAGCTTGTTGTTGATATCTCGGCCTCTTTTTAAAGGCCGTTCATGAACGCGAATAACATCCAGGCAGCTTGAGAAGCACTTTCTGAAGAAACGGAGACAGAAATAAATGTAAAAATACACATTATAGCTCCCATATGGTGCCGGCCGCAGGAGCCTGTGTGCAGGCGAAACAAATCAAAGCCCAAATAATTAGAGCTGGAGCGAGCGCGCAGTTATTTTTATAGACATCACATAACTCTCTGAGTGTTCTTCACCTAAAATGGTCATGGGCTCATAATGAATCATTAACACTCGGAACAACAAGCCCTGCGAAGGGGGCTTTACTTCTGCAGACGCAACAGGAGCGTCTGAGCGTGCGAGTCTCAAGAAACAGGCTGTTTGTTTAATACAGACAGAAAATAAAAGCAAGTCCTGCATTTTAATCAACTCTTCTCACTTAATTACTTCATTTCTCAAAGCTGAAATCACAGCTACGTTTGTAGTGAACGGAATGAACAAGTCCGAAAGTCTGTAGACCACCGGCCTTTCTTCTGAAATCAAGGGTATTAAGAGGGAGTATGCCAAACTAACAGCCTCTGCTCTTCTGGGCAGGCTTTACACTAGATGTTGGAACATTTTGCTGTGAGGATTTGATTGCATTCAGCCCCAGCCTTAGTGAGATCATGTGCTGATTTTTGATGAGTTCTCGATCTCCCAAAGGTACTGGATGCAGCTCCATCACTCTAGAGAACACAGTTCCACTGCTCCACAGCCCAATGCTGGGGGGCTTTATACCCCTCTAGCCCACGATTGGGGTCCTAATCCACATGGTGACTTTGAAAAACATCGTTCCGAATATTCTAGTGGTAGACCACCAATGGGGGCATGCACAGTCATGCTGACCGCAACAAAAATCTAGAGCTTTTGTCGTGTCGGTGGTTTATTTGAGGTGGAAAAAGGTAGGAGGGCACTTTACTGTAGGGTGCTGTTCATAAAGCTTCATGACGCCTACATAAGCTTGTCATGACAGCTGACATAATCATTTAGAAACGCTTATTCCAACAGGTGTAAAGGAACCACTTCACACCAAACCCTCTGAACTTCTCTGTTTGCACTTCATACACTGAGTTATGGAGAAATTTGGTGAAAAATGCGGGTCCAGCCCCGAGTACAGGTGTGAAAAATGAAAGAAAATGATATCTAACGCATCGATATCTGCAGCCGATGTCACTGAGCCGAATGTTTGGGCTCTTTAGCTCTTCTTACAGTTTACGCAGTACAATGAGACAAACACTTCCTCTTCCAAAGAAAGCTGCAGGACCCGGCCAGCGCACCACATCCTTTACACCAGCTGCAATTACTCAAATATTATGACAGGAGCGTTTCTTTTTGCCAAAAGAGGGAAGCAGGGCACATCAACACTGCAGAGGAATCGGGAGAGAGGGAGCGAGAGAGGATAGAAGTCAGTGGAAATCTGGCCTCCAGATGTGCAAAGGTAATTGAGCACGGAGACTGCGCATTAAACATCTGGAAGACCTGAAGATGCTTGTCGGAGAACGCCGCAGAGTGGAGGGGGAGGCGGCTGCCGAAGTCGCTCCTAATCACCTTGCGCTTCATCTGCATGCGAAACCCTCCGCGCCCGCCGATAGCGCGCGAGGATAATTGACGACTCTTTTCCGCTCATGTGCTCTTCATTATGGATTCTGGCACCTGGCCCGCGCTGTCAGGTTTGTAGGGGGGCGATAAGGGAGACCGCGGCGATAAGACACCCTTGACAAAGTTCTCAATGTTGCGATGTCTCACGACGTTCCCAGTCATTATCGCAGAGGTTTACCGCTTCCTATTCCGCCCACAGCTGTTCAGGTAAAGCAGCACGTGTCGGATCTCGAAGGAGCGCTCGGCATTCTTCAGCCTCAGCTCCGTCTACCACATCCGTATCGCACCGTCAGTGACCACGGACAGCGGGTTTTCCCTACTAAGAACAGTCGATTTTCACTTACAATAGAAGTCAATGGGCAGTTGGCTGGATTACATGAATGACCATTTGAAAACCATTAACCGTTACGCTTTGAAGGCCAGAATACACCGACTGAAGGCCACAACCAAGCACACTTGTCCAGAAAAAGAACCGATAACATGAATTGAAGTGAATATGGAGAGAACATTCTAGATCAGGTGCGTCAAGCTTGGTTCCTTCCGGGTCGCAGCTCCATAGTGATCAATATTTTCCCTCTTCACTCAATTCAACCAACGCTGGCTGTGACCAACGAGCCAAACAAATGTTTGTTCGTGCCTCGGGACGTTTGTCTGGTTGATATACTCTGGCCTACAGCCATTAGAGCTGTTCTTATTAAGTAGGAAGTACTGGAGGTGCTTATAGAATCTCAAATGGCAGTTAAATGAGGCATAAAATTAAAGTTATTTATATTGCACTGGAATGTGTTTGATGTGTTCATAGAGCCCACACTCTGGGAATTTGCTCATAAAAGGTCTTCTGGTATCCATGGCTTGTGTGTTAGCTTGGAAGATTGTGGCTAGAGGATGAAAACATTCCCAGTTTATATGTTTTTGGCAGCTAAAAAGGAATTAGTTTGTTTATTTTAGAATAAGAGACACAATTTAAGCATCTTCGTCTCTGTAAAGCAATGACCAACTGTACTCTATAATATGGAACGCATCTTGAAGTCATGTTGAGCTTGAGCTCTAATCTAGTGAACTCCAGAAGCTACCTGAAGTGGTCTAGAACATGGAAGTTCCAAACGCTACTAAGATGTGAATTAATGTCTCGATTGTGCATGAATACAATTAATAACCCACTAATCCCAATAAGCCCCCAGTTACGTCTGTAAGTCATAGTGGATCTTAATTTGGTCTTTATTGAACAAACAAGGTCTTGAATTGCGTTCCTCAAAATAAAATGACGCCGGATTCAGTGAAAAAATGCCGTAATATTTCTTTAACTAACTCCTGGGAGGTGGAATTCTCTCCCGCCAGTGGAACGGCTGGTCTGACATAACGCATTTCTCTCCTGAATTTGGGTGCGAGTGCAGCTGATGACCTTTTTTTCCAGCAGCCGGAGAAAACGTCCCTCTCTATAAGCGCTACAATTGGCGCTGTCCTTCCACCAGTCAGCTTCCCCTCCGAGAGCCCTGTCACCGAGCTCCGGGTGCTCCGGCACAACCCAAACGGAAAACACACTGAGGGCCATTAGAGAGATCCGCAGTGACAATGCTCCAACACTCGTTAGCCCACACGGCCTAATGATGACCTGGCCTGAGCCGTGGGTGACCGCGCATATCGCTGCCTGCCGCTGACACCCAGCACTGACCGAAAAGCTGGTTGTGGTCCTGTAGTAATTATCCCATTAAAGCAAAGAAGGAACTGTGGAAAGTGCAAAGCGTAATCTTTCCATCCAGACCACACTGGTGTCTGAAGTCGGAAGAGGAGATTTTGTACAGGGATTTGAATCCGATGGAAAGTTACTGTTGAGGCTTGTTTTGCTAAAAGACAAATGCACCTGTTAGCATCGAGGCAAACAGGATGTAATTTGTAATTCATTATGTAACTGGGTCATTCTCCATTTGGAGTTGGAATTCAGGCGGGAAAAAAACGTTTTTCATCTCAAAACTAAATTTGTCCATTACCAATATATATATATATATATATATATATATATATATATATATATATATATATATATATATATATATATATAAAACACATTTCATATTCTCTGGTGTTGCATGATGTGTGGTGTAACACCAGTGACGGTGACTCCAGTGACTTTTTGGTTCAAACTGAGGATTCCGGACTCGTTGACCATCAAGCGACCTTGTGAACTATTTAAAATCATTATATTTGGCATTATTTTAATTACCCTGCCATTAAAGCAAAAATTGTGACTGTGCCATTTTTAAAGTGACACTGAGCTCTGCCAGTGTTTGTCTATGGCATATTACAAGGCTATTTGCTTGATTTTTATACACCTGACAGCTATGGGTGTGCATGCTGAAACACCTGAACTCAGCAATTATGTGATTTGTGTCTACATACTTTTGGCCATAGTGTACCATAATGTGAGCTTTCTTCTACACTGTTATCAGTGCGGTTTGCTGAAAGAGCTTGAGAAACGGTCGACGAGCATTCGAGCTGACATTGAATCTGTGAAACCCAAAAAGCACAATTATTGCTGGTTTCTTTAGTCTACAGACTTGGTGTCATGCGTGATGTACGGTCGAATGCATGATCCGCTCCTTTTTCCGCTTTGCAAAACTCCTCATGGAATACTCTCCACTGTCCGAATGCAAACTGTCCTTCAGCTCTGTTACATAACGACACCGGCTTCTCAAACTCTGCTTGACCACTGCCAAAGCCTCCTAACGACCACATTTGGCACACCTCGCTGGTATGTGTGGGGTTTTGATGAGGCCAGTCTTACGATGTCAAATCAGTGGGCAGCAGGGTCAGCCTGCATGCGACAACACTCACAATTAGCCTCTTTAACAACTCCATAATTAAGATCCAGAGACATTCCGAGGAAAAACGTGCGTAGAAAATGTACAAAATGTCTCAGAATTGGACCATTTAATTGGCTCAGTAGCAGAGGTTTATTTTTTCCATAGAGGAAAACACCTTAGATCCGCAGCTCCTAATATGGAAATGACCAGAAAATGACCGAGTTTAGAGCCTTTGTGCCAATGGAAAACATGACGAGGTCCCTCCTCCAAATCAATGGATAGGAAATGACCCAAACTGCCAAACTTGACCTTGTTAGCCAGTCCAGTGTCTCAGAATGTATTCTCTCCCAATCAAAGAATGCAGAGGTGGTTATAATTCATGTTATGTAATATTCAGTTTTCTATCAATGCTTCCTCTACAATCCACAGCATGCAACCTTTCCCACAGCAGTAAAGCAGTCCTGACTGCTAGGATAGCAAATACATCACTGGCTAATAGATGCCGATGTGCATAAACCAGAAAAATAAATAAATGTATACATATTTTTAATATGCAGTAGTTTTTTAAAAGTTCCACCTTCGAGATGCATCATCAGAGCGTTTTTCCAGCATTTAAACAGGGAATTCTCGCTGTGGCATCGCTGTAGGACATGATCGGGTGTGTTTACAGCAGATATTGTGACGGTTGTGTTTTCACTTTGGCTGTAGAGCCAATTTAACCATAACACACTGAGTCCATGAATTTACATTCCACCAAGCTGCTGTTGTAGCACTTTGAACCCCTGCTGTTTAATTTTTATGAGGCCTCAAAATGCGCCGGCCTATTTTGAATCCTTCACGGCTCTGCCGATTACTATCCAATCAAAACTGAGATTCGGAGATGCGACGGAGGCCCTGAACGTCCGAGCAGAGCTGCAGGATCTCCGCTGGCTGTGTTGTTGCAGTGCTGCAGATGCGGTTGATCTCGAAGCTGCAGTAGATGAATCACGTCATCTCTGAACATAAAGCACAATTGCTCATTCCAGAATGCAGCACGGTTCACTGGCAGGCTGCCGCATGTGTTTCTCATTGGTAGCCTTCGATGCCGAGGCTCCTCTGGCCTCCTTGGAGCTGAAGCCCTTAAAGCGACAGCACTTCTGAAATCATGTTTCCTCTGGATCTCAAACGAGGTTGACCAGCCAAGACGTGCCTGGTGTCTGAAATCACTGTGTCCTCGTTTCTGCGCTCACTGTCCACTTTATCAGCTCCACTTGCTGTATAGCTGCACTCTGTAGTTCTATAGTTACAGACTGTAGTCCATCTGTCTCTCTTACCAGGACGCTGTTGGCTCGATAATTTTGGTTGGTGGACTATTCTCAGTCCAGCAGTGACACTGAGGTGTTTATAAACTCGGTACGTTCACAATACATTCTGAAATGCATTTTAGTGGAAAATCTGGAATAATGAGTTTTCTTTGGGGACTATTTTGCCGCACAGCGCCCTGCATGTCTCCCTCCACCATGAATGGAGTTGAAGTTCTCTAAACTCTCATAAAACAGCGTCTCAGTCATCAGGCAGTGAATTCAGAACCAGCTCATGTAGGAACTTTCTGAGGAGCTTTTAGAGGGGTACGTCTGGTTCCCATCGCCACCACTGTGAACGGTTCTTTAACACAAAACCACTCTGTTTACATCTTAACCCTCCATGAAAGTGCTTGGGCATCAAATTCTCTGTCTCTATATCTGTCTGTCTTTGTGATGATCCAGCTCAGAAATCCAATTCAAACCCTTCCTGAATCTGTAGAGCTGCCTTTTCCATTCCATCTCATCACAAGATCCTACGAGACTACCATCCAGAGTTATGAGCCTGTGAAGAGGGGCTGAGATACACGTCATCTGCCTCTCACCGTGTGGAGCTGCTGGATTCGTGTGTCCGTCTACATTCTGTGTGAAACTGACCGACGGACACTCGGGAGATCACTAAGGACTGACTGTCATGCCGGAAACCCTTCATTCTGCATTCAGTCCACATTGGAGACTCGTGTGAAACGGCATCAGAGAGTTTCCAGCTGCTGAAGCTGCTGCAGCGGGTTTGGAAAGTAGTGATGAAGATAACAGAGCGTTTAGATATGAAACAGATGAGGATCTTGTTGTATGAAGAGTCTTTAGAGGAGAGTTTATGGTGATGTGAACAAACCAAGAGCCAGAGAGCATTACGATTTCAATTCATCTCATTGAAGCATGGAAAAAAGTGCAATCACACAAGTACTTTTAACCCCAAATCCAGTACGAGGGTACAGCTACATCAAGAGTCCAATTCAAGTGCTAAACATTTCCAATTCAGGAGGAGTGCAAGGATTTGGGAGATAAGAGAGGAACCTCCAGTGCAAGGCAAAAAGCTTCAAGCCACAGTAAGTGCAGATGCACATGATTCAACAGTGTAAGTCATACAGTGATTAGAAAGCACATGAGCGTAAGTTGAGGTATTAGAAGAGCAGGCTGCTGAGAAGCTTCTAGAAGATTGTAACACTCTAGACGATGCTGCTAGATGGCACTGTGGTTGGTAGTGTAGTGGGTAACACCTCTGCCCTCTATTCTGTAGACTGGGGTTCAAGCCCCCTACACTATACCAATAAGAGTCCTTAGGCAAGACTCCTAACACCACCTTCACCCACCTGTGTAAAATGATCTGGATAAGAGTGTCTGCCAAATGTCATAAATGGAAATAAGAATAAAAGTGCCAAAAGAGGTTCTTTGTAGCGATGCAAAGAAAGAAAAGGAGGCAAGGAAGAACCCAAAAAGTTTGAGACAGTACACTTTTTCTCAAGTTTAAAAAAACCTCCACGTAATGGACATAATCAATTGGGACGGTAAGTCCAAGCCAAGAACTCCCTAGGAACCATTATTTATTGGAGTAGGAGTTCTTGATGGTGGAATGAACTGTATGTACTGTATGAGCAGCATTTGGGGTGAGTATTGAGGACGAGCTGATAGATGATACCATCCGGAATTCGCCCAAGGTTTGACTGGCATCATCACTTCTCTGGTTCTACTAGGTAAGGTTTGATACTCACTATAATGCCAAAAGTATTCAGTCACCCATCTAAATCACTGAATTCAGGTGTTCCAATCACCTACAGCTCAGCCCCTTAGTTCCAGTGAAAGGAGCTCTTAAAGCTTCAGCACCAAGAGATTTTGGACAATTTCACGCTCCCAACTTTGTGGGAACAGTTTGGGGACGGCCCCTTCCTGTTCCAACATGACTGAGCACCAGTGCACAAAGCAAGTCCATAAAGGCACGGATGAGCCAGTTTGGTGTGGAAGAACTTGACTGGCCTGCACAGAGTCCTGACCTCAACCCCATAGAACACCTTTGGGATGAATTAGAGCGGAGACTGTGAGCCAGGCCTTCTCGTCCAACATCAATGTCTGACCTCACAAATGCTCTTCTGGAAGAACGGCCAAAAATTCCCATAAACACTCCTAACCCTTGTGGAAAGCCTTCCCAGAAGAGCTGAAGCTGTTATAGCTGTAAAGGGTGGGCCGACATCATATTAAACCCTATGGATTAAGAATGCAATGTCACTCAAGTTCAAATGCATGTGAAGACAGACAAGCGAATACCATCAACTGATGTGTTCTTCAGGGAACCCAAACTACCTTTCAGTGGAGGGTTCTTTAGACTTTTCCCAATTTACAACAATCTTCAATTTTCAGGACCCTCACAGAGCAGGTATTATTTGGGTGGTGGGTCATTCTCAGCACTGCAGTGACCCTGACGTGGAATAGTCGTGGTATTTGGCCAGTAAGTTACTCAATATTTCTGCAGAATTTGCCCAGGAGTTTATTAGTCACCTCGTACGACACGGTGAGCCTACAGGGCTGTCACCACGTGGATTGCATCATTCTTTGGTCAGCATCTCCACATGGCTAGGACACGTGGACGTGTCAGGACTTTGTTTCAGGCGGCCGTATCTTTATTTCCCGTTCAGGTTCCCCACCTGAGCCTTCGAATGACAGCCCATCACCGAGAGAAGGAGGAAGCCGGCGACGGCCGAGCGCGCCACGTCCAGCGATGCTGACCACCCACGCGGCGTTAACACGGCCTCAGTGGTGTTAACTCTCCGATTGGTCACGCAGTGTCTTCTGTACGTGCATGAGTAAGAGTGACCGTCGCTGTCCAGCACACACAAAGACATGTATATCAGCCCACACACTCGGAGTCGGTCATGCTCTCTCTTTTCTCTGCTCTCGGATTCAGCAGCGCTGCAAATTTGACTTTTCCACTCGAATAAGTGCGGAACACTCGGGGGGGCCGCTCGAGCAGACGAGAGAAAGAAAGTGAGAAAGAGAGAGCGAGAGAGAGAAATACACACCCTGCTGCACTGTAATCTCCACAGAGCTTGTTAAAATCCTCGTCTTGGGCTGTTAAATTTAATAAATAAATCCTGGTGGAGTCCAGTCCATCGGATAGTCTGTTATCCAAATGATTCAAATGGCCATTCAGGCTGATGTTAACAGATTCAGTCCTAATGATGAAGAGACAGGCACATCAGCATATAGTCATAACAAGCTCTGTGATGTCGTTATGGCGCTTTGAGTCCGTTTGGATGGAGGAATTCCATAGTAATCAGTAGAATCGAGGATCTATGAAGTGTGTGTATACACTATGTGTATATATAGTGGTAGTGGGGGGGGTCTGGTCCCTTTGACTTACACTATATATATATATATATATATATATATATATATATATATATATATATATATATATATATAACTTTACAGTAGAGGAAAAAGCTAAATTTCCTGTAATGTAAGTCAATGGAACCAGACGTTTTTCCAAGCCGTTTTAGGTCATTTCTTTTAGTCCGTTTGTGATCAAATTTCCATATAGTATAAAGAGCAATAGGTACTTTCAAAAACTGAAAAATGACAAAAAATGGAGATTTGAGCTTTTCTTCCACAGCAGTGATGGATCTCTGCCATCCTACCAAACTGGTTCAAAGTCAGTGCTGGAGACTCATTTTAACTCTCGGTTATTTGGACTGTTAGTTTGGAATAAACACATTGATGGAGCAACAGCTGTTCACACACAGCATATTATCATTAAAACTCAAATTTAGTTCACAGCCGAAAACATGTTGACAGTTCTGAGCGTTCCGGTACTGCTGGTGTTTACAAGCACTTAACAATCCCATCACTGCAGAAAATCAGATTTGGTCAGTAATCCAATCAACATGTTTACATGCACTTGAGTAATAAAATAATTGGGAAACTCCAGGTCAGCATGAGTCAGACAGTAATCAGATAATGGGGAAACTCCAGGTCTACAGGAGTCAGACAGTAATCAGATAATGGGGAAACTCCAGGTCTACAGGAGTCAGACAGTAATCAGATAACGGGGAAACTCCAGGTCTACATGAGTCAGACAGTAATCAGATAATGGGGAAACTCCAGGTCTACAGGAGTCAGACAGTAATCAGATAACGGGGAAACTCCAGGTCTACAGGAGTCAGACAGTAATCAGATAAGTGGGAAACTCCAGGTCTACAGGAGTCAGACAGTAATCAGATAACGGGGAAACTCCAGGTCTACAGGAGTCAGACAGTAATCAGATAAGGGGGAAACTCCAGGTCTACAGGAGTCATACAGTAATCAGATAATGGGGAAACTCCAGGTCTACATGAGTCAGACAGTAATCAGATAATGGGGAAACTCCAGGTCTACAGGAGTCAGACAGTAATCAGATAATGGGGAAACTCCAGGTCTACATGAGTCAGACAGTAATCAGATAACGGGGAAACTCCAGGTCTACAGGAGTCAGACAGTAATCAGATAACGGGGAAACTCCAGGTCTACAGGAGTCAGACAGTAATCAGATAAGGGGGAAACTCCAGGTCTACAGGAGTCATACAGTAATCAGATAACGGGGAAACTCCAGGTCTACAGGAGTCAGACAGTAATCAGATAACGGGGAAACTCCAGGTCTACAGGAGTCAGACAGTAATCAGATAAGGGGGAAACTCCAGGTCTACAGGAGTCATACAGTAATCAGATAATGGGGAAACTCCAGGTCTACAGGAGTCAGACAGTAATCAGATAATGGGGAAACTCCAGGTCTACATGAGTCAGACAGTAATCAGATAACGGGGAAACTCCAGGTCTACAGGAGTCAGACAGTAATCAGATAACGGGGAAACTCCAGGTCTACAGGAGTCAGACAGTAATCAGATAAGGGGGAAACTCCAGGTCTACAGGAGTCATACAGTAATCAGATAACGGGGAAACTCCAGGTCTACAGGAGTCAGACAGTAATCAGATAACGGGGAAACTCCAGGTCTACAGGAGTCAGACAGTAATCAGATAAGGGGGAAACTCCAGGTCTACAGGAGTCATACAGTAATCAGATAACGGGGAAACTCCAGGTCTACAGGAGTCAGACAGTAATCAGATAACAGGGAAACTCCAGGTCTACAGGAGTCAGACAGTAATCAGATAACGGGGAAACTCCAGGTCTACAGGAGTCAGACAGTAAACAGATAATGGGGAAACTCCAGGTCTACAGGAGTCAGACAGTAATCAGATAATGGGGAAACTCCAGGTCTACAGGAGTCAGACAGTAATCAGATAATGGGGAAACTCCAGGTCTACAGGAGTCAGACAGTAAACAGATAATGGGGAAACTCCAGGTCTACAGGAGTCAGACAGTAATCAGATAATGGGGAAACTCCAGGTCTACAGGAGTCAGACAGTAATCAGATAATGGGGAAACTCCAGGTCTACAGGAGTCAGACAGTAATCAGATAATGGGGAAACTCCAGGTCTACAGGAGTCAGACAGTAATCAGATAATGGGGAAACTCCAGGTCTACAGGAGTCAGACAGTAATCAGATAATGGGGAAACTCCAGGTCTACAGGAGTCAGACAGTAATCAGATAAGGGGGAAACTCCAGGTCTACAGGAGTCAGACAGTAATCAGATAACGGGGAAACTCCAGGTCTACAGGAGTCAGACAGTAATCAGATAACGGGGAAACTCCAGGTCTACAGGAGTCAGACAGTAATCAGATAACGGGGAAACTCCAGGTCTACAGGAGTCAGACAGTAATCAGATAACGGGGAAACTCCAGGGCTACAGGAGTCAGACAGTAATCAGATAACGGGGAAACTCCAGGTCTACAGGAGTCACAGAACAAGACGAGACGTAAACGTAACATAAACCTTCGTGTTGCGGCTCTTTTTAGAGACATTGTGTCATTTTACCTGAAAATATGAACAGACATCGTCTCCAAATTAAGAATATTTAATTCCTTTGCTTCGTCAAGCGTGTATGCGGTTTTCTCAAAGCGTTGTGCTGCGTCACGTGGCGACACTGCTCGCTTATTTCCGGTACCGCCGTCTGTTTTCACACATGCTCAGACTAGGAACTCCGAAAGAAATCAGAGTAAGAGCTCACAGCACTGAGAAATCTGACCACTGACCTCAAATCCAGCCTCTTTATCAGATTTCTCCGGTTTCTAGACCTTAGTCCAATCTCAGAAAGCAGAGTTTACTTGACCATTTGAGTAATCAGATAACTGCTGAAATCTGACTGATTGGGGTACTGAGTGCATGTAAACACACCTCAGAGTTTTCTAGGTCACCAAATCCAATCACTGTTTAGTGTATCAACTCATTGTTCTTAAGCCCTGAACCTTTCAGCGCCAAGATGAATATCTATATGTGCTGCTGAGCGGAGGCTAAATGATTGTGCCGTTTTAAAGCTCTGGGAAATATAAATAATGCATTTAACAGGAACACAGCGGAAAGACTGGCTCTTGGTAAAGACGCACTGTGGAAAAATGTCTTAATAGAGTTTAAATCTTTATGCACGGTCATTTTTCTCCCAAAACACATTCAGCACTATCGCCGGCCCCCTTAGAAATGGTCCGGAGTTGAAATGGAAGCGATATCTGGAAAATCTTTCCGTGCGTTTTCTTTAGCAGGTCTCGAGTGGTCGTTCACAATGTTTTAGATTCATGGATTAAGCTCAGAACCGGCGGTAGCCTTTCGCTGCTGTCGGAACAAAACCAGTTTTAAAACCATCATTTTGGAAGAAACTATTTCCCTTTACGTTATTAAAAACATCATGATGAATGGACTTAAAGAAACGACCCAGAATGACTTCTGGTTCCATTGACTTGCATCACTTTTGAAGGTTTTCATACTGTATAGCTGCATTCTAGTTCTCCAGTTACAGACTGTAGTCCATCTGTTTCTCTGATACTCTGTTACCCTGTTCTTCAGTGGTCAGGACCCCCATGGACCCTCACAGTGTAGGTAGTATCTGGGTGGTGGGTCATTCTCAGCGCTGCAGTAACACTGACGTGGTGGTCAGAGAAACAGATGGACTACAGTCTGAAACTGGAGAACTACAGAGTGCAGCTATATACATGTATAATGCTCTGAGACCTTATGTCTCCAATGCTTTCCATTACGTTATATAATACACGTTATGCTATTCCCAATCATTTTGGCACTCAATATAAGGGGCAGCTGGTATCATGTGGGGGGAAAAAATGCAGATGCACCGTTTTGTTCTGACAGCAATGATGCGCTGCGCACCTCACATCACCATAATCACTGACCTGGAATCTCATAGTCTCATAACAGGCCACGCATGTTTCATACACGCTCATACCTTTAATCAGGTTGTGCCGGCTTGCAATAA
Organism: Pygocentrus nattereri; assembly: GCF_015220715.1. Lineage (NCBI taxonomy): Eukaryota > Metazoa > Chordata > Actinopteri > Characiformes > Serrasalmidae > Pygocentrus > Pygocentrus nattereri. The sequence continues at coordinate 1,712,562 of NC_051222.1, read as the reverse complement.
CACTCACCTTTCCGGAGGAGAATGTGCTGCTTTATATCTGCCACCAGGCTCTCATTTCACTCCAGGAATGCAGAAATGCTCTTTTCTCCTGCTCTCGCATTAACATCCCCCCCCCAGGCCCCGGGCCTTTGTTCCCCTCTCAAAGGGCATGTGCTGTTAGCCCTGCTGGATGCACACCTGTGGTAAGGTAATGCTGCAGTGTGGGCTGAGGGTCGTGTTCTTTCGGGTGCTCATTGTTCATTGGAATCTGTGGTCACAGCGTCAGTGTTCAAGCATGCAGACAAATCGGGGAGGCAGCTTTCACAGCGGGTCCAACGTTTGGACCCCCTTGATCCCCCCACTTATAAATCACTGCTGTTGGAAGAACCTCGTATCTCCAAAATAGCAACTTTACACGAGAAGGAGAAAACCTGCTTAACTTTTAATGCAAGTCAATGGAACCGGACGTTTGGCCAAGTCATTTTGGACCGTTTCTTCTGGTCGGTTCGTCGTCAGATTTGCACACAATGTAAAGAACAACAGGCGTTTTGAAATTATGTCCAAAAACGAAAAATGACCAAAGTGAAGATACGAGGTTTTGGTCCAACAGCAGGCAAATGTTTCATAAACCTGGGGATATTTAACGCTTAAGTGTTTGAAATGTGTTTCTAATTATAAACCATTATACACTGAAGTCGATGGTTGCCCATGTTATAAATATTTCCATATAAAAAATCTGAAATCTTTTAAATGCCCTTAATACAAGTAGCTTTCAGCAGCCGAAGGTGCGTTAAATCAAAGTTTCTCTATTATAGATTCTTTAAACTCCTCCATTCACTTTTTTCTGAAGTTGTTTCTAAAGGGATCAAACTTAAAACGGCATTTTATGCCAATTTTAGTGCACAAATTTACACACCCCAACTATTGGGGGTGCCATTACTTTTGCACAGGCAACATTCCATGTTATACTTTCCCCTCAAAATGCTAAATGAGGCACATGAGCAGTGCTCAGGCATTAAAATGCGCAGAAGTGTGTTTTGTTGTAGAGCAGACAGGTTTAAAATCTGGACTTGAGTCCAGTTTCCAGTCCTGGATTTTATAATCCGTTGAATCTTTCACGCAACTGATCGACCGTCTAGTGTCAGGCCCACCACTGATCGCAACGTCCAGGATTCAAGGTCCAGATTTGAAGACCGCGGCTGCAGAATACGTGTGCCTCGCACAAAATCCACTGAACGTAATTGGACCGGGGGCGCCAAGACTTTTGCACAAGGCCATGTAACGTGGTCTCAGGCTGTGTGTGTTTTCTTTGACTGCTGGAAAAGCAGCCCAAGCTCCTGAAGAAGCTGCCTGAGAGGATGTCGAGATCAAAGGCAAAGGGTTAATGCCTTTTGTCTGTAATAACTGCATAATTACATGTTAATAACACCTTCAATAGTGTAACTACAGATGTATTTCTTGTTGCAGATGGATTACAGCAGTACAACGTCGTTCAATTCACTTGCTGATCAACTTCCGTTTTCAAGTACATCTTGACAACTCTTCTCTTGTTATTACACATGTAGTAAAGGTGAACTGTTTATTTTCCCAGTGCTTGTTACTGTGTAATAACCTACATTTATGAGAGTCCTCAGAATCCGCACTGGGAATGCTGTGTAAACACAGCCGTGTTGAAAAATGCTTTAAAGCCAGAATTGTGGTTGCCATGTCACAGCTCAGGTAGACACATTGCAAGTATTCTCATAATATATGTAATTACACAGTTATAACAAAACGAAAATCTACAAAAAAAGGTAACTGCCCTCACTCTATTACACGTGCAGTTACATAACAGAATACATGCTGTTAAAACAATCAAACCCTTGAGTGAAAACTGGGGTTAATACATGTGTAATTACATAAGATGGGCTACTGTAACTACACCTCTATTAGAGACTCACACTGTACAACACACAGAAAAGCCCTTCTGTGAGTAAGTCTGTCCAAACTTTTGACCGCTCCTGTGGTCCAGAGACCCCGTCGAGCTTGTGGCCCTATTGCTCCTCCTTTTCGTCATCGTCTGTTGGAACTGGAATGCCCTTAAGCCGGGAGACAGCATCCTAATCCTCCGAGCGCAGCACCACCGAGGCTGATATTTCTTCTGGACACTGGATTTGCCTGCAGGTTCTCTGCACTTGAGTCGGAATAAAACATTCGGCCTTTGGCGGAGCTTCAGTGCACGCCGAGATAAAAATAAAAACAAGGTCAAAAGATCACGTCCGTTTTTCAGGCCAGCGGCGGTGGTGCCCCCCCCCCCCCCCATTGAGCTTCGACACTGTTATCCTCCAGGTGTTATTCATGTCCTGACAGCTTGGACAGAAGTGATCTGGGCCTTGATCCGGAGTTCTGTTACCACGAGAGAAGTAAGGACACGGAGTTTCCAGTCACTGTAGAGCAGGGAAGCGAGACGATTCGTGTAGAGGGAGCGTTACAAATCAAAAACGAGGTAGGAGACAAGGGTACGCCACGCCGGGAGCCCGACCGGAAATCAGTCCCTCGGTTATGTAACGCGGCTCTTTGCTGAACTCTGTTTGCGAGGAAGAGATTGTGATGGCCCGTTCGATTCTGAAGAGGAAGGCTGCCTCTTGTTCTAGAGGTGCAGCGAGGCGGCTATAAATAGCTCCAGGGTGGCGAGGCAGACAGGAGTAGGTGCAGGGAAGGAGGAAAGGGAGTCCACTGCTGATGGTAAGCAAGGGCTGACAGGCCAGTCATCCACAGATAGCTGCCGAGGTGGGTGCCAGGGCAGGCTGGCAGCGTTCCACTTCACATCATGCTCTCTAGCGGGGAAGTGTGAGGCGATGTCGGGTTTTTGGGTTGTACGGGTTAAGGCTGCTAGATGTGTGGCGTTGCTTCCCACAGCATCCGAAGATTCGATTCCATAATATGGTCTCACTTTACTTGGATAGTCTGCTACTGATTATCTTTAGATGTTCAAAGTGTTAACAAGCTATCTGCCGAAACTCAGGAAACCTAGGGCCAGGGTTTGGGCCGGGTTTAGAGGTTACTCTTTATTTGGATAGTTCCACTTTAGATACTTAATTTACTTTCTAATTCCATTTTACTAAATATCTATAAAATTGACCATTTTCTTTAACTCTGAAGTCTAAACCTGCTCTAACCCTAATCCTGACCCTAGCCTGAACCTCAACCCAAAATCTAAACAGTCACATTTTACTTGGACGGTTCCCTTTAGACACTCTACAGACACCTAAATCAATTAACGAACCTTCTGGTGACGTTTAGTTGATCATCAACAACGTGAAGGTTAGGAGTGGATGTAGGTTTCAGCCTGGAGGTTAAGGTTAGGTTTAGGGCCATAAACTCATTCGCAGCAAACTTGACGTTCAGGTGCATTTAATGGGTATTTGAATGACTGAGCGTCTACAGTGGACCATCCAAATGAAGTGTTGGTGATTTATTTCGTTAAATTTCTCAGACCTGGAACATGTTTACTCGCGTTTTAATGCATGGATTCCACTACGCTCATGCACCGGTGTGCCTGTGGACATGAAGCGGTTAAGCAGACTCCAATAAAGGGTGGTATAGGGATCAGAGAACGCGTTTAAGCATGTCCGAAAGAGACGTCCACGTCTCTGACGGCACAGTTTGTCGCTGGATTTCGCAATGTAACCCATTCCAGCCTTAGACAGTCCTTTATTCTCTAATGGTTTGTAGGTTTTAATGCCAACACCTAAAGCAGCGAGACGGATTGCGGCGTGTATGGATTTAATACTGCATTCTCCAAATAACGGAACCTTCCTGTAAAATAACAGACAGAGTCTGGCAGCCCTAAACGGTGAGCGAACCTCGTCACCACTGCTGCTCTCCATGACATCAGTATTGGGCAACAGGATCTCAGAGGCCTAATTAGTCGCTGCAATGGTGACCAACGACAAAACGAATTTGGGCCGCTCTGCCGAATCCTCGAGCAAAACACCGGCCGTCACAGGAGAAGCGGTAACATCCCATGCTAATGTGAAGACGGCGAGGCTGGCTGGAAAAGAGCCCACTGCATCAATTACAGAGGCTAGACTGGGATGTTTGTGGCTGGCAAGCCTAGAGAGCTTGTGTCTTCTCTTAGAAGAGCTGTTGAAGGGCTCTCATTCACCTGAAATGCTAATTACCTGCAAGATGAAGGAAAGTTAGCTGGGAACCAGTTAACATGACTTTCTGTTCACTGTTAGGATGTACCCGCAAGGGGAGGATGCACAAAACCTCGTATCTTCATTTTTGTCGTTTTTCAGTTTTTGACATAATTTGAAAGAACGTTTGGTCTTTTACATTGTCTGTGAATTTCATGATGAACGGACAAAAAGAAACCACCCAAAATGACTTGGAAAAAGTTCTGGTTCCATTGACTTACATTAAAACTACAGCACGTTTTTTCTTTCTCCTGTAAAGTTACCATTTTGGAGATCCGAGGTTTTGACCACAACAACATGCTCCTCTCTTGACCCCACAAGACAGTTATGCAGCGTCATTTCAAACGCCTGCTCCGTCGATGATCTGAGGAAGGAACAAGGTCATAAAGAAGGAAAGAGAGTCACTACGAATCTCTCACAAAGTTAACTTTCTCACAGATCGCCGTTCAGGGAGGACGGACGCTAGACGTCGTTAAAAATTTCAGCATGAGTTTGTTTATCTACTTTTCCGAACCGTCTTATCTTCAGGCAGGTGTTGAGTGCAAACTGCTCCAGCAAGGCAGGCGACTCGGTGAGGCCTGGCGAGAAACGCCCGGAGCGTTCGAGGGCTTGCTCCCAGCAAGCCTGGCTTGAGTGACAGCCGTGGATATGAGGCAGAGCGTTTGAGGCGGCTCATCCCTTACGCCATCAAGCCTGTCCGCTGTTTTTGTCACAGAGAGGAATGGTGTGAACAAAAACAGGCTGCGGATTAGCAGCTGCAACTGGAATCGAGGGAAAGGAGGGGGGGGGGGACAGAAATACATCGGAAACCCGGCCACACCAGCTTCACAAAGCGTTGTTGAGCCGCAGCAGAAACGGAACTACTGAGATGTGAGAAGCAGTAATTGTGCTGGCTCTTATGTGGAATTTGGCCCCCAGGGAGACGAGCGAGTGAGTCGGCCGTTTATCACCAGCGGGATGAAAAGCGGACTTCAAGGCTCGTCCACCCGCCGCGGCTCTGCCCCCCTCATAACAGGCCTGACCACAACAGGCCTCGATTGCCCATTCCTCTGCGGGAGAATGAGCAGCCGTGGATTAGGAAGCGGCAGCATGAGGGGAGCCAAGCGTGACGGGCGGCCTCCATGAGTTTGGTGGAAGGACAGAGGTAAAACGCTGGTGAGGGATGAAACATTTAATTACATCACTGGTCGTTAGGGAGGAAAGCTCAGAGGAAATCGTGACAAATTTAGCAAGTCACTGTGATGTTCTGGTGAAATAACGGATGTGCTGTGACCAGCGAACCACTGAGTTAGACCAGCATGTAGAAATACCCCGAAAGTCCTAAATCAAAACACATTTTTTATTGTTGTGCCCAAGAAATGACCTGAACCTCGACACTTATTACAAGTGGGAAGACCTATGAATCTGCAAGCTCCTAAGCTCCTACTTTTAATAATAATAATAATAATAATAATAATAATAATAATAATAATATTCTCTCTCTTCGGCAGCAGCCACCTGATCTTCAGTCCATCAGATTTGAGTCTTCATCCTCTAAATAATTGCATCAACTAAGCTTTAATGAGATGCAATGAACCTGTGTTGATCTGTATAAAGCCGTCTTGTAGTGGATCAAAACTAGCTTATGATATGAGCTCTACACACAAAAACACAGGTTTACTCGCTCGTTTACTCTACAGGACCATGACAGGTTAAGATGTTCCCCATTCTGTAGTGGAAATCACTGCATGGGCTCAAACACTTCTGAAAACCACTGCCTGTGAACACAGTTCATCACTGCGTCCACAAATGTGGAAAACTCTAAAACACGAAGAACCCAAATATAAACTGGATCCAGAAACGCTGCCACCTTCTCTTGGCTGGAGCTCATTTAAAATGGACTGAGGGGAGGTGGAAAAGTTTCCGGTGGTCCGACGAATCAACATTTGAAATTCTTTTTAAGAATCATTTACATTTGGCAGTCATTGAAAACATGTGGCATACTATGAAATGAAAAATATGACTAAGGAGACCCTGAAACTGATGAGCAGCTGAAATCCTGTATCAAACCAAAACAGGAAAACGTCTCACTTTCAGAACTACGGCAGCATCTCCTCAGTTCCCAAACACTGAAAGAGTGCCGTTAAGTGAAGAGGTGATGAAACACAGCGGTAAACATGGAACCGTCCCGACTTTTTTGGAAAGTGTTGCTGGCATTAAAATCTAACTGAGCTTATATTTTTCAAAAACGAATAAACCCCTAAGTTCCAACATTTCACATGTCGTCTTTGTACTATTTTAAATCACGTAGAGGGTTTAAATGATTTGTGCACCTTGCGTTCCGTTTTTATTTCCAGTTTCCAGTTGTACAAAGCAAACCTCAAGCCGAAACCCTTCCAACATGTACTTTTAACCATAGTTCGTGCTTTTCAAAGCAAGACAGAATCTTTGAAAGACATGCCGTTGCATTTTAAAGATGAATCTAAAAGGATTAGGAAAGACTGTAGGTTGTTTATGCTAAATTTTCAAACTTGTATGAAAAGCAATAGTGAAGATGACCTCAAACATTTGATGAGCAGAGTTTACTTTACCACAGGTACCACCATCAACCACCGCTTGCAGCCCATTGTTATGAAGACTAGATAGTGGATACAGCAGTTTAACTAGATGCATGTCCATCTATTATCCTTGTTGACCCGCGTTTCTTAACACCCATCGGGTCTACGCACACGAAAGCATATGCAATGGGCTGAACTGGATACAGCTCACTTGTACATACTCAGCTTAGCACTGTAATGTATGCATGTCCTCATGAACGCTTTCACACTTAGCCCGTGTCTTCCTCTTCTGTAACATGGATAGACACACTTAGGCTGGTGATGAGGGGCCTTAGGCAAGGTCACCTTTCAGCTGGAGAGGGCTGTGGAGAGTTATGCTCACCGTAAAACGTCTATTGCTTAAAGCTCAAGTCAATGACGACGTCCTGCGAGAACTCAGAGAACGCAGTTCAGAAAAACACGAGGAATTTAGGAGGCCAAGCTTCTCCAACGTCCATAGCCCTGTTTACTGTTTATTGCTTGGAAATAAACAAGAGCCTGAAAACAATGCGGAAAAAATATCTTCACCTCATGGCTGTGTGATCTTTCTTTATCCGGTCCTCCGTAGACTGGACGTGGATCGTTTAAGGAGCTGTCTGCTTAATTCCTTTCTGTTTTCCTTTTACTCCGGACAAATGAACCCCCCCCCCCCCCCCCCCAAAAAAAAGGCTATCGTTATTGACTTTACTGCATATGGCGTTCGGTTTTTAAACGAGCAAAGACCTCTGGCCAAGGTAACATCCTGAGAATTCCGCCTCGTCCATTTGGGCCCGTTCTGCTCTGACATATATAATAACACCCATATTTATAGGCGCAAAACTCCCATCTCAGCGCTTGTATGTGCGTTTTTCATTCGAGAGGTGGAGCTGATGGAGGCGTACAGTCTGTGGCTGTGACTGAGCCGTGATCTGTGGCTTAAGTGGTGACATGCCGTACTGGATAGCAACAGCATCGTGTAGGGAAATGCCAAGATCACGACGGCGAGCAGGCAGCGAACGTGGCAGGCTTTGCTCTGTACACATATAGAGTGTTACCCCCCCTCATGTTTGGTCCTCGGCTGACGTGTACTTATACCACCGCTCTCTTGGATCCGTGTCTGCAGTCAAAGGCATATATACACAAGACTGGAGTCTACAGCTGTGAGCCAGTGTAAACACTTCCCACAGGCTGAGGCTTATAGGATCAACGCCATCTGCCCTGCAGAGACAAACTAACCCTGGAGCTTAGAACAACTACTAATAAATATTCTTGATGGATCAAGCCGGTCTGTAGATCCACCGAGTTTGGGTTGGAAAAGTCTAACGAAGAATCTATTTTAAACCAGTTCTTAATCTAACCAGTCTAGACCAAGTCAAACCACTTCTAAATACAACCAATCTAGATCCACGCCGTCAAGCAAAGCAGAAGCAGATCAGTCCAGATCAAAGACGTCTACAGCAGGTCAAATCAGTCTAGATCGAGAACATCTAGGTCAAAATAGTCTAGATCAAAGTAGCCTAGTGTGGATAAGTTCAGATCAAAGAAGTCTACAGTAGCTCATTCAGTCTGGAGTCTCGGTCTAGATCCAAGACAGGCGAATCGGTCTAGATCAAAGATGTTTACATTAGGTCTAATCAGCCCAGATCAAAGCAGTCTACATAAGATCAGTCCAGACCAAAGAAGTGTACTGTAGATCAAATCAGCCATGAGTGGAAAAGTCTAGATCCGAAACATCTACAGCAGGTCTAGAATAAATCAGATCAATCAGAATAATCAGTCTAGAATAAAGCAGATCAGTCCAGATCAAAGACCTCTACATTACGTCAAATCAGTGTAGATCTAAACAATCTACAGTGGATCAGTCTAGATCAAAGAAGTCTAAAGTAGGTTAAATCAGTCTAAATCAAATCATTTTAGATCAGTCGGCAATAGGTTGGCCTATTTCTAGCAGTCTCGATTAAGTGACTCCTAGATCAAACATGCTGTAGGTCATCCGTAAACTGTTACAGATAAGTTTATTATGAGTAATAGACTAATCTACAATAGATAAAGCCATTATATTTAAAAAAGAGAACCCTACAGTAGATCAGGCCAGTCACATCAAAATATTTTACAGTTTACAGTAGGTTCAGTCTACAGTAGGTCCAATTAGTCCAGATCAAATCATTGTACAGTACACTTTTAACAAATAAAATGCTACAATGGTGCCAGAAATGGTTCTTTGCATGATGCCATATTAGAACCAAATTTTTTTTTAACAATAGTGGAACAATTTTGCTGTATAGAACCATCGGAACCATCTTAAAGCTTCTATAAGTGATATATATAGACTAATTATTAAAAGGTTTGACATATTGAGCACTGGAACATCAGGGTTGTGGCAAATTCTAGATAACAATACATCAAATGAGTCTACAATAGACAACAGCTGCCATTTCGATAAACTCTACAAAACACCAGGTCTAGACTGTAGGTTGCAGTTTTAGACCAATACACAGAAGATTAGGCCAGTCGTAGATCATAATTCTAGATCAAAACCGTTGTTGACAAATACATGTAAATACCTATTAATAACAAAAATGAACTAATATACTAGAGGAAGGTTTTCCAGCTTTTCGAGATGACGAGGTTCTGTGCAGAACCATTGTCTTCGCTACAGAACTACAGGAGAGCCCTTTTTTCAGGGTTCTGGATTAAACCAGTGTAGATCAAACCAGTGTTCAGTATTCATCAGACCCCAGTCTACACTACAAAAAGGCTGTTCTTTGCATGATGTCATGGAAGAACTATTTTAGTTCCCTAAAGAACCCCAAACCTGGAACTCAACCAAACGTTACATCATGCAGTGGTTCTTCATACCTTTAACTGGTTCTTCACACTCGTACATCTCTTTCAAGGCTCTTTCTGTGGCGTTTTTAACAAGGTTTCTAGATCAGCACCTTTAGAGCTTGTTTGGCTTATTCCACTCGTTTCAGCCACACCGAGGTCCTGTGGTGGAACAGATCTGTCTAAAGTGAGGCACTTCGCCTCCGACAGTAGAGCCAAGGAGAAGTGAAGGCTGAGGCAGTTTGGACGGCGTGTCATCCAGGGTCGCACGAGTCACCTGCACAGGCGTGCAGTCACAGAGAGCAGCGTCCTGTCCTTTCGGCGTCGGGCCTGTGTGCTTTCTGGAGTATGTGATCCAGTTAGCAGCAGAGCATTAGTCACATTGCATTGTAAAGTGTCCCAAAATCAGGCATGGGTGACCTAAAAACAACAGATTTTGTTGTTCTAATGTGGCTCTGGGGGGCAATGCGGGTTCACACCAGTGCTTTAAAGGTTTGAGGCTGTTTAAGAAGGAGGGGGAGGGGGAGGGGAAGGCGGGGGGTCTTTTCTTTTTTCTTCCTTTCTTTCTCTTTTTTTTGCATATCAAAACCATTCAGGCCCGTTTAATTACCAGACTCCCACTCACTACTGTCGTTTGGCCTTGCATGCAAACCAAACTGTCAAAACAGCGATATGTTATCATCCACGCAGCCAGTGTAACTATATAACTATAGCCTGTCGTGACTGCGTGCGACTGCGTTTTGGACGTGAGCAATTTCGCGGTTTCTTTCTTTCTTTTTTGTCCCCCTGCCCTACTAAAATATTCAGCGTCACGCTGATTTACATACATGAAATAAAGAAAACCACTCCTGAAAGTGAACATTGTTTTGCACTTTACTGGGAGCCGGAAGCGCTGGCTTGTCAGAAGGCCTCCTGTCCCCCTTCAGCCTCCTCCGCCAAAAGAGCACCGTCTGAACCCTCGCGACCCCGCGTCTGCTGTCTGAACCGCTTTAAAGCGATAGTTCGGCGGAAAATCTAATTTACACTTCTTCCCTTTCCTCTCTGGGGTCAGCACTAGATTCACGGGCTCTTCTGTTTGCAGTTATCCGAAACCTCGTCTCTCCGAAATGGCGATTTACAGTAGAAGGAAAAAACCTTCGTTTCTTTTAATGTAAGTCAATGGAACCAGAATTTTCTTCAAGTCATTTTGAGCCGTTTTTTTTGGTCCGTTCATCATGAAATTTATACTCAATGTAAAGGGCAACAGGTGTTTTCAAATTACGGCAAAAACAGAAAAATGACAAAAATTGAGAAGTTTTATTCCGACATGTGTTCCGTAAATAACGTCTGAAATTCCTTTTTTCAGCAATTAATAGACCTGACAGTTATGACAATCACCTGATCGCTGTTATTTAAACTGATGGCTGTTATTGTAACACTGTAAATGTTTAATTAAGGCCGTTGTTTCAAAATATTGACATGATGCACAACAACATGTTTAGCTTTTCTGAGGTTTGGTCACTCAGAACAGACAGAAGTCCCTCCATAGTTACTACATACCATCAAAAGCTGTGAACCCAGTGATTGTTTTCTGTTTCACAGACTCATTAAACTCATTAGTCTCATTAAACAGGGCTAATTATTCTCTCTTTGTAATGAAGGATGCACCTGGTCAATACTGGTGTCCACAGTAGACTCAGGAGTATATTGTGGCATAACGTGATGTAATTTATCAAGATATCGATAAATATTGTTAGACAGCCCAACCCTATTAAACAGCTCAGAGACAAGATATCTAATCAGCTAATCTGGCCACTTGTGCATTAACAGCTGAATACAATAAGCCAATAGTAGCTCAATTAAATTGCAATAAAATATGACAATTATCAGCTAAAATGTTGTCTGTGACAGGCCTAGTTAGAAGTTTTTACTCATTTATTTGATTTAAACTTATACAGTTTAGTAATAACATTGCAAAAGTTAAAAAAATGGGGCTTCATTGGAATCATTGGAAAATGGGGCTAAGATAGAACTCTGAAAACAAAAACCTGGGAACATAGTACCTAGGAACTATAGGGCTTGAGGAACATGGGACCTAACACCAGGACCTGGAAACATAGGACCATAGGAACACCACGACCTGGAAATATAGGACCATGGGAACACCAGGACCTGGAAAGATAGGACCATGGGAACACCAGGTCTTGGAAACATAGGGCCATGGGAACACCAGGTCTTGGAAACATAGGGCCATGGGAACACCAGGTCTTGGAAACATAGGGCCATGGGAACACCAGGTCTTGGAAACATAGGACCATGGGAACACCAGGACCTGGAAACATAGGACCATGGGAACACCAGGTCTTGGAAACATAGGACCATGGGAACACCAGGTCCTGGAAAAACAGGGAAGCTGCTTTGTGCATCATTGTTGCAGAATTGATATATTATTGTCTATTAATCATAGAACCTTGAAAAATACCAGGTCCTGGAAACATAGGACCTGGGGAATGCAGAACCTTGGGAACACTAGGTCCAGCATTCACAGGACCTTGGGAGCATAGAACCTTGGGAACACAGGATCCTGGAAACATAGAAGAACCAGACCCTGGGAACACTAGACCTTGAGAACATAAAATCCTGCTAAAATACTCTGCACACTTAAAGGGTAGGTTCTTTAGGGGTTCTTTGGTAAAAAACAATGCTTCTGTTTAGAATCATAAGTTCTATATAGAACCATTTCATGCTTCAGTGGTTCTTTGCATTGTGAAATGGTTCTTAAGATGAATGAAGAATGTGTTGTATATGGCTCTGTATAGAACCTTTTTGAAAATGATTCTACGTAGCACCAAAAGGGGTTGCACCACAATGGGACCCTGTTAAACTAGGGCCCTAGGAAAGTAGAACCCTGGGAACCTAGAACCTTAGTAACACAGGGTAGATAAGACCTGGGACTTTTTTACAGTCTCCTACGTTGTAGGTATTAACCAGTTAAGTGTGATGAAGGTACACTCCAATGTACTAGATAATGATTTTGGGTTTCATGATCTGGGACAGTTTAGCCAGACTCACAGATGTTTGAGAGAGTACATCTGAGTGCTCTGCTGTGCAGTTAACTTGAGGGAAACGACACTGTAACTAGATAGAACATGGAAATGGATCACAGGTTCTCAGAGTTGAGCTGATAAAGGATCCAGTCCAATAAATAAATATTTGAAGCAGTGTTAGTACAAACATCTTCACGGTAAATATCACTGTAATGTCACATGTTTAAGCAGTAAAGCAAATCTGAAACTCCTCCAAGTAGCAGGTACGTTATTTGGTATGAAATGACAGCACAAACTACAGAGACGGTCTTCCGAGGTAAATGAACTCAGTAGAACCACATTAGGAGTCGCTGCTTTCTTTCACAGCCCAGATTCAGTTTAGTTTATAGTCTACTGTTCCACCTCAAGGTCCACCTGTTTATTACTAGAAGACATGAAGGCCACAGGAAAAAAAAACTTTGCCTTAAAAAAAACACTTGGAAATTTTCAACACAGCAATTTTTGGGTTCCATCACTGACAGAATTGTGGCAATCGAAGCTGGGGGAACGTGAGTGGACGACTGATAATTTGGGGCGGTGTTTCTTGTTTCTAGAGACAAAGAGCAAAGCATGGAAGCTGCTTTGAACACCATTGTTGCAGGATTGTCGTAAAATTGCTTGACATTTCTTTCTTATTATTAACTCCAATTCTCTTCACTGAGTTTTATGACTGAGTACCATGACAAGGCCCACTATGGCCTTTTAGTCCTCCTCAGTACTGGCCTGAAGACCAGCAGACCATGGGAACACTGGGTTCTGGAAACATAGGACCTTAGGAACACCAGGTCCTGGAAAACATGGAAGCTGCTTTGTGCACCATTGTTGTAATATTGTTTGACACTTCTTTCTCATTAATTCTTTTCACAGATTTTTATGAACAAGTTTCATGACAAGTCCCACTATGGCCTTTTAGTCCTCCTCAGTAACCTCAGAAGACCAGCAGAGGGTCCTACTGATGGTCCGTGGCCCAGTGGTTGATGAACCCTGGCTTATAGCTAATTAAAAGGTACATATTGTACAGATTCTGTACTTTATTTGTGTACAAATACCATAATTACCCAAAACGACTGTACAGCACTATTGAGTTACAATCAGATTTATTATACCAAATTGATACCCATTTCATCTTTGGACAGGTGTAATTTGGTAAGACTTTACTTTTGTACCTTGCACTCACCTGAATTTCATACAACGTAAAAGAATGCATAACCCCTCCAAATATAGCCAGTCAGCAAAGACATGTTTGGGGTCTGAAGAACGGATGAACCGGAGTGGTTTGAGCAGGGCTAATTGGCGTGGTGCAGTAGTCTTGTAGCTCCAAATAAGGAAACTTCAGACACCAAACATTTGACTGACTACATTTGAAATAAGAAGGAAAAACAGTGAACATGTGGTGATTTCCACCAACTTGGTTAATGGAAATGAATGTATTCCTACTTAAAAGGAGGCAAAAAGTAAAGCAGAAGATAAAAGGTGATGGCAAGGCGAGAGCGTGAGAGTTGGCTACTGCGGAATAATTAAGTACAGCACGGAGCTGGCACGCTGGGGAGGGGGACTGGGGGGAAAAAAGAGGGTTGACAGATTTATGTTTGCATGACTTGTAGCAGCATAATTATTTGACGCGTATTCTTGGCCTTGGCAAGAAAAAGCTGCCAGGTTCTTATTTCTGGCATCGACAGGGAGCGTTGCGTTCTTGGAGACTGCACACACCACCTTATTACTCCTTTTTACCTTCCACTGCCGGTGAATTTTCCAGTCTGTTTTGACAGCTTACGTTTTCCAAATCAATGAACACTTTGGAGAATACAAAGGATATATAGGTGTACTGCTTTCCGCATATAACCTGCTTTATTGAATGTGCATTAAATATTCCAGGGGTTGTGCACAAATCAGGAAAAAAGAAAATATGTTCGGTACAGCAATTTAGTTATTTCTCGTTAAATGCACCAGTCCATAGAAATTGCACCTGCATAAGGAACATGATATAGAAAACAAACCCAGTGCTATTATATTAATGCTTTTTTTTTTACTGTACAATATATGGTTCTGGGGTGGCCAGTATACTGTAACACACTCTATATAAACTTTATTTACATCGTTACCACATTAAAAGGCACACAGACATATATAAATGTTAAATTATGTACACATATGTACAGAATAAATAAATCTGATCTACATCGGTACAAAATAAAGCTATGGTGCTCTTACATACAGTGAAACGCTTCAAGGCTGAGCTTTCCGACCAAAGAAAGACGTGATAAAACACCCTGCATAAGTATCATGCTGAGAGAATAGAGTCAGTAATAGAAGTTCATAATTCAATGCAATTTAAAAACACCACATCTTACAATCTTGTACAGACCAGTAGCTACACCCATCAGGTAGATCCACGCGGACTTCCTCACAGTACTTTGATTGTCAGGTGCCATCTCTCGAATGGCGTGTCGAGTAGTGCAATTCTTCTCTCTAAACTAGGACCTTGCAGCAAATGCTGGGACTAGATTGTTATAAGATGTAAGTGCTTCTCTTATCAGACAGAGGAATAATGTTGCGGACAGGTTGTAGCTACAAAAATAAATAGAACTCCACACACGTATGGATAAAAGCAGAGGTGCGTATTAAGAAAAGTGCTAGACCCGTGTTTCAGGTCGACGCATTACCACCTGGAAACATGCGGCTGCATTCGTTACATGGCACATGATGTTTATGGCAAGCCATCAAGAATCGACAGCATTGGCAAAAGTGGATGGAAAAGACGAATGTCTGCCAGACCTGATGTGGTGTAACTCCATCCTTTTGTCCTGTCCCTCGGCTGAATTACACCAGGGCTCACTGACGTGCACTTCTAGGAGCAAGACTATATCTGTTTCAACGAGTTAGACCAATCAGGTCTGACCCAAACAATCGGCACCCTTGTCTGCTTGATAACAATTCAAAAACGACAGTTTGAAAGAAACTCAAGGCACTTTTTTTTTAACCACATGGGACAAGTATATGCATCTTAGTTGAAAGCCGTCTGATGCTCTAGTACCTCCAGGTAGTCCGGTTCAGTGTGTAGGTTGGCTTTGAGCTCAAAGTACTCGTTCTTAGTTTGCTCCACCATGACCTTCCTCGGTCTGGTGTACACGAGTGTCTCCATCAGTTTCAGCTCTTTGTGATGCCCGGGGACTTGCATGTCCACGGCCGGCTGTAGCTGCGGGATGTTTTTCCTGAGGTATTCCGTGATGCTGAGCTGCTGGAGCTCGCGTTCCCGCTCTAGGATGTTTTTGTATAAGG
The DNA here is from genome assembly GCF_015220715.1 of Pygocentrus nattereri. Classification (NCBI taxonomy): domain Eukaryota; kingdom Metazoa; phylum Chordata; class Actinopteri; order Characiformes; family Serrasalmidae; genus Pygocentrus; species Pygocentrus nattereri. The sequence continues at coordinate 1,696,677 of NC_051222.1, read as the reverse complement.
AGCTTGCGTCCCCCAAAGCCACAAAGTCGGCGGGGTACTCGCTTACAGCCCTGTACTTCAATGTGGATCCAGTTAAGGGTGAGCCGTTCTCCTTGTCTGCAATGCTGTGGCAAATGTGGTTTGGTTTCTCTGCCTCGTAATCCTCAGTGTCATATTCCTTATGCTGAGAGCAGTAGCTGGGGTTTCTGCACACTTGTACGATGGGACTTCTGGAAGGTTCGTCATACATGGCTGTAGCATGCCTCTCAGCCACGTGGTGGGTCGTCTTCTGTCCATACATGCTGTAATGCAGGTGGATGGGGCTGCTTTCGCGAGGCTGTTCCTCCGCCTGCTTTTTCTTTGACTGCCGGCGGCGACGGTGAAGGACAAAGACCACGATCCCAGCGGAACAGAAGATGACGGTCAGTAAGAGGATGAGAAGACAGAGGATGAGAACAGAGAGAGGAACAGCCTCTGTTAGGGACCGGAAGAAGCCACTAGTGCCCCCGTCAGGGGCTGCTGTTGTTAGAACTCCAAATTCACCCGAATTACCTAAAGCGTTATGAGTGACAAGACCAGGACAGAGAAGGTCATGTTTTAGGCTCCTGATGTCAGTATTGACCACCTTCTTTGGACTGTGGCACAAGATGGTTCCCACCAGCGTATCCATCCTTAGCTTTTCCACCCACTGCTTTAGGCTGACCAGGTCACAAGTACAGTCCCATGGATTGTCCTCAAGGTGGATTTGCTCCAGGAAATCAAGCTGATCCAATACATTACTGACTGGCAGATGCATGAACAGGTTCTTCCTCAGGTTCAGCTTAGTCAAGGGCACATTTCTGAATATTTGTGCCGGCAGACCATTGAGCAGGTTGTTGTTCAAGGACAGAAGCTTAAGCTTTGTCAAAGGGTTGAAAGATCCTGCCTCTATCTCCTTTATAATGTTATATTCTAAGTACAAGTACTCCAGATTGTGGAGCCCCAGAAACATGGTCGCAGAGATTTTCTCGATCCTATTTCCATTTAGGTAAAGCCTTTTCAGGTTGCTCAAACTCAAGAAAGTTTCATTGTCAATGTAGTCTATTTGGTTGTTTGCCAAGTTCAGCAGTTCCAAACTATCATACGTGACAAAATCATATTTCAGTAGTCTCTGTATCATGTTCCCACTTAACACAAGCTTGCTAGGACTTTGTCGAAGAATTCCAAGATCAGATATCCTCTGAATGCCTCGATCCTCACAATGTATTAGGAACCCAGCACTGGGATGACTGTGACAAGAGCAGTGGGCAACGCAGGATGTCTTCGGGACGTGGGCAGGTGTCGGGATCTTTGCGTCATCTCTGGCATCTGGTATTTGTATCACCTTTGTAGAAGGTGTCACAACCATGTCCAGAGACTTTGAAGGTTCCTCGAGGTTGATGTCCGCATGAGAGGGACAAAGAACATCTCTTTTCACCTTGGCCAGTGTGCTTCCCCTGAGATGATGGGGGCTGCTACAGACCACCTCCCCGATGGACGACTGTGCTCGCATGTTCTCGATCCAGATCTTAAGGTGTAGGATCTGGCAGTCACAGACCCAATCATTGTCCTCCAGCAGGAGCTCGATGATGCGGCCGATGTGCTCAAGAAACCCCACGTAGGGCAGGGTCTGGAGCTTGTTCCCACGCAGGTCCAAGTGGGTCAGAGGCACAAAGCGGAAGATGTTGTTCGGGAGGAACTCGATGGAGTTGTCGTTGAGGATCAGGACCTTGAGACGGACGAGCTTGCTGAAGGCCCCAGGCTCCACAACTCGGATGAAGTTGGTGTCAGCCTGAAGGTACTCCAAATTCACCAAGCCATGGAACGTGTCCTCCTTCAGCATGACCAGGAAATTACTGTTGATGTGCAACTTCTTAAGGGAACCCAGTGTACTGAACACCCCAGGCTCCAGCTCTTGTATGCTGTTGGCACCGAGATGCAAAGTGACAGCGTTCTTGAAAGGTTCCATGTCCTCTGGAAGGAGTTCCACTAAGTTGTTTTTGTAGAGATTCAGGTGGAAAGGTCTGTCCGATGGTACTTTGACATCGGAGATCTTGTTTATGTTCCTCTCCTCGCAGTTCACATACAAAACTCCATCTTTCTCCTCACAAGAGCACAAAGCCTCACAAGCTCCTTTGTATGACGCCTTAAAGCCCTCAGCATCCTGAAACTTCGCACCAGCGAAAAAGGAACAAAGGAGAAGAATCCTGGCCAGCATTTTCTCTCTTCTGTATCTGTGAAAGACAAAAACACAAGGGGGAAAAAAAGGGTGATTATTACTCTTCATTGCCAGCAAGTGACGCAGAGTGAATTGTGACGAGGAATGAATGTAAATATAAAGCTGAGCTTTTAGATGTGACAAAAATAAAGGCAGCAGTTTATTGATGTAAAAGAGAGCACAAATCCAACAAGGGCTGATCTTGAAATCTGGAGAATAAACAAACCTTCAAATAAATACCTATTAGAATGATAATTAACACGTTTCAAAGGCGAAATATTCAAGTTATAATGAAGAGAAGCCTATTTGTGAGGGATCACACAATAACTTCACTTCTGATCACGATTGTGTGTCTTGCCTGAGCCTCGCTCTCTCAGCATTCCCGGAGCTCGTAAAGAACGTCAAAGTTTCAAAGGTGTCCACAGGTGACTGTCAACAGCATAATAAGTCTCCGAACTCAAAGCCCTGCAAGTTCGACCCTGCCTTCATAATGCTGCCACAGTCCCTGAAGGAAACTGTACCTCTGGTATCAAATTTGATATCGGGTACAAGTTTAATTAGTAGCACTTTTTATTTTTTGCAGGCTTTAATGAAAAGACTACCGCCCCATAATCCCAATTAGGTTTTAATAACAGAGGGGATTAATTCTGTCTCTTTAGATTCCCACTGGAGGCTTTACAGGCTTATTTGAAGTGTGAAATTAAGATCATGTCCAGACCCCATCACGGCCTTTGCGCCTCGTGCCGTTGTCGGATTATTCATGTTACAAAAAGCGTTAAAAGTCGCAGAATCCGGACAAATCCCTATCCGCACCCTCGGCGTTCGAACCAGGACGGCTTCAAACGACTCAATTTATAGCTCCTTAATCAGTGCGTGGCAACTTTTTCCTGTTTTCCACGAAGGGAAGTTTGAAGCTCTGATGGAAGAGATTCCTTCTTTGATTCGTTTGCGGTGAACCAGTTCTGCAAAATTTGATTATCGTTAATGAGACTGATCTGGGTCTCTTTGCAGACCGGCCAAATGGGCCATGGCAGCTCGATCTTCTGCAGTCTTTGATTAATTGTGCCTAAACACCTTTAAAGCCGAGGTTGTGACGTTTAATCAAACACTCGTTTTGATGTTTTACAGACTAGGCCGATTTTGTTCGTTTTAATGTTAACGTTTTAATTTGTTTAGCGTAATTTACACATTTTCCCCTCTTTGCCCAAATGCAGTTGATTGGCCAAGACATGAGGTTTGCTTCTTTAGTTCTAGCACTGGAGCTACGAGGCTAATGTGGCTGATGAGTAGTGGGAACAGCACCCCTCCAGTTGGCATGGCAACTTGTAAAGTTGTTCGTTCATCTCTAATGTGGTTTGCCTTTTTATGAGTTTTATGAACAACTCGACACATTTTGTGGCGAATATGATGATTAAGGTATGCCGTTAGCACAATGCTAATTGGTGGGAGTGAGCTTCTATTAATTCTTAGCCACCTTAAGCTAATAGCTCTAGTGTAAGATCACTAAATTTGGCATAAGAGGAAAAGTGTAAACACTTTGATTTTGATTGGCCAGAAAGGCAAATATATTTAAATAATATTTATTTATTCACAGATATGTAAGCATTTAATATTCTATAGCATAGCATAGCACTGCCTCCCATATCAGCTGGACAGACTTTTTTTTTTTTTTTTTGGTCCATTAGTGTTCTTGAACTACACTACCCAGAATGCCTTGCACAAACATGCATGACAACCATGGAAATCCATTCAACCCTAGCTTCTTTCTATAGCCAGCTAGAGAGGCTGTGCGTTCGCCCCAAAGCTTCTCCGACCTCCACGCTACATCAGAAGGACGTTTTTCCCGGTCTTTGAATCGTTAAATCTCACCGTAGACACCACTGCACCACCACCGTGACGGATGAGGGCAGATGAAGCAGTGGTCGCCAGGGTGCCCCTTTAATATACCGCAGTGGACGCTCTCTGCTGACCGATCTTCAGGGCAGAACCGAATGTGCATCTAAATGCACGTCGTCTTCAAAGACCACTCTGCCGCGATTTTAATCCGCGTACCCTCGCCACGCGCCGGCTGCGGCCCCCCGTACGCGCCGCAGACTTTGACAAATTGTCACGCAAGGTTGCTTAGACCGCGCTGGCCCTTTTCTGCAGGGAGAAATAACTCCACTCATTTTTCATCACATGTAATGCAATTTCGGAGCTGACGTGATGATGCGGCTCCATTGAAGCAGACCTCAGCGGCAGGCACATCTGTCTGACAGCGCTCGCCTGCTCGTATCGATTTCCCTGCTGAAATCAAACACTGATAGGTGCAGTAGACACCTCCAGGCCCCCGGCACTGGCAGCAGCGAGCGAGCGAGAGCAGCAGATGACACGGATCAAACGCCCATCGCTTATTCCCACCAGGGGACGTGGATATGAGGGGTAAATAAAATTAGACTGAAACAGTACAAACAGCCCCGGTGAGTCCGGGAGTCCGTCGACGGGGCGGCGATGAGGCCTCGAGCTGGAGGAGGCGGTCGTTTCTCATCAACAGCTTTGTTCTTGTAATGTGTGAGGTCATTTAAATCGATTATAATTTTATGTTCCAGAAGATTGAGCACACATAATGTCTGGCTTGTCGTCCCCACTCAAAAAATGCCTGTTCTCCATTAACAACGCTGTTCCTCCTTCAATAGAAAACTGTTAAATTACAGAAGTGATTCTCCTGAACTGGGTCGAAGTCAGAGCTGAAACACGTTTGGGTTTCTGTTTTAAACCGACTTTTACTTCAGACCGAAACCCGTTTGCGTTAGTTAAGACTAATGAGCGAACATTTCCCAAACGATCGTATCTCCAGCCAGATTTTACCAAATGTTACATTAGTGATTGTCAGTCGCGACTGTTTCGCGGAGTTGAGCTCGTTTTGATCTCAAAAACTCGGCCACTTCATGACCAGCAAACTCAGCTTTGAGCAGCTGTTCACACAGAAAATCCTCAGGTCTTACATGAAAACACTAAAAAGCGCTGAACTGCAGAAAAATGCGTTTCGGGAGTGACGATTCTCAAAGTTTCACACTGATTTTCAGACTTTGGGACACATTTCTGAACGGCTCGCCATGTGGCCATGAGGGACAGGGATGCAGCCTCACTTCCTGCTCTGAAATACAGGGGCGGGGCTAACACAAGGCCCCGCCCTCCGACTAAAACTCTGTTTCGGTAGTGACATGAGAACATCATCTCATCTCTAGGGGCGGCAGGTAAACACAGAAAAGCCCACTGTGTAAACACAAAGCTTGTGATTTATGTGATGACACTACAAAAACGCTCTGACTGACAAGCCACATGAAATACTGCCTCTACACCTTCATAAAAAAGGCAGAATCTATTAAAACGGCTGCGTGTCCAGCTTTCTGGTGTCCAGTAGCCATTAATATTGGTTAGTGTGTTCCTGATGGGCTGATATCACAGAGCTAAGGGCTCTAATGGTGTCTAAGCTGTTCTTAATCCAGATGTATCTGATGGTCTGAAGGTGTCCTACAAGAAACTAGTGATCGCTCTTCCAACTCCCATTCGAAAGGAAAACTCAGGTTTGCCTCTAATGGTCTTTTTTGGCAGGGCAGCTCCATCTATCTAGAGCCAGAGGCTAAACGGTGAAACACCGAGCTACAACTTGTGCCACACTGTGGACCGAAACCAGGCGAAGATGAATAATACAGTCCACAGCCTTTTTAACAAAGGCAATCTAATAAATCAACACATTACCTTTTACACCTCAGCTGTTTGTCAAAACTTGGTACGTTTAGACTTTGGTCAACCTTTTTTTGGCCTCTATTCGAGTCCACCTCAGCAATTGTGGATATTCTCAGGGTCCACAAACCCACCAAATATCTCCTTTCTTGTGTGAACGTTTCATGATGAATGGACCAATAGAAAACCTCCAAATTAAACCTCTATTATTCTTCTGTACAGTTGCCATTTTTGAGATACTGGTGTTTTTTGGACAGCGATGATGTTTGTTTGTGTGAGGTTTGCATTCTCAGTGCAAACCACTGTGGTGGGTTGGTGTAGTGGGTAACACCTCTGTAGACTGGGGTTCAGTGCCCCGCCTGGGTAACCACCCTACACTATATCAATAGGAGTCCTTTGGCAACACCGCCTTCACCTGTCTGTGTAAAAATGATCGAATTGTATGTCGCTCTGGATAAGAGCGTCTGCCAAATGCCGTGAATGTAAACAGCTTGTTTGGGAAGTTAATCATCCCTCCAACCCCCCACGACCCCCCTCACCCCCCACCAAACACTGCATACCAGCAGATGAAGCCAAAAGTCGTCATCCCGATCCTGAAAATTAGTCGGCTGTGACCAAATCTGGCCTAAAATCGGGCTAAAACGTGCGCCCGAGTTCAGGGAGGGGCTGCCTTTCTTCTGAAGGAGGCAAAGCCTGAGGCATAGCGGTCACTCTGTGCAGGCTAGCGGTTCGAGGCGTACAGCTTCACGGCCTTTCAGAAAGCGACTCTTTGGTAACGTTTGGTGCTGCGAGCGAAAACGAACTAAATTTAAAAAGTAGCTACTTTTAATTTCGCTCGTTTTGATCTGAACTCTTAGTCCTGGGCCTCCTGCTACCGTCACTAAAAGGCCACGTTTCCTTTGATCTGATTGGACAGCAGAAAAAAGCGCTTCGAACCGTTTCATCCAAAGTGGGTCCATCCCATTAAAACCAATAGAACCACAACGTAAACACACACAGCGCGAACTTCCCTAAACGTTCTAAAATCCCAGGCTTGTTATTCAGTGGCTGCAGGGACGTGAGTGCGAATGGGCTGAGCTGTTCTCAGGTTACGGAAGTGTGTAATAAAGCTTCGGTCTGTTGAGGAGCTCATTCATCCTCACTAACACGAAACGTTTATGAAATCCAATCCGTTCTCAACTACATAACCTTCTGCTGAAATACAACAAAAGCCATTTCGATTTTACACAACTGCTTCAAAATGAAGGATCCAGCCATTGGCCACGTCCAGCAAGGTGGACCACAGTGGACAAGGCAGGTTGAGGAGCACTACACACAGGTTTTTCTCTAACTAGGACGTGGTGTTTTAATAATATATTCAATAAAACCCAAATTGGACCCACTGGAAATCATCGGTTTACTAAGCCCTAATCTTATCCATTATTTGTTTCTAATTTAATGCATGGTTTATTTCTTGAAGTCCTTTCTTTTTCTTTTAATTAAGATATTGTATTATGTATTTTATTTTGAAATGATTTATTCTAGATTCTTTTTAATGTGCTGTTCAGTTTTATTAAATTAATAATAAATACATGTATGAAAAGTGCTTTAGAAATAAAAATGACTTGTGTTTTTATACAACTGGAGATGACCTAATAATTGTGTTAGAAGTTGTAATAATGCACAACAAACACTTAATTAAGGCTTTAATATGCAACTTGGTGAGCATGAATTGATGATCATTTGCATCTCATTACTGTATAACGGTCAGCATTTTATTCCTACAGGATTTAGACCGTTTAGTCACTTGGATTCTCAGTCGTTGCTAATTACAGGTAGTTATGTCACAAATTCAACACGATTATTCATGATTTAAAAAAAAAACCCAGAAAATTTCAGTTTTTCACATTCACTAAAATCAGTTAACTTAAAATGAGCCATTAATGAGCCTCAACGCGAGAAAGCCGAGAGGTCACCTGAAGCCGTCTAGCCTTTGTTGCCAATTATATACCAGTAAGATTTGGCATTATTACAACTAATGATGGAGTTCACTGGTTTTCCACCAGCAGGCCTTTAGTTCTCCTCTAAAAATGGTCAACGTGAGTAAATCTACATTCAGGAGTGTCTAATATGGGCTTTCCTGAGCAAAGAGCAGTGACCACTGGAGTAAATACCACTTATTAGATTATTTTAGACGAATGAAACGAATATTTAACCCGACTAAACCCCTTCGTCAGCCCTGGTCGGGCAGTGAAGGGACAGGCCTCCTGCTCCATTAGGACTCAGTGAAGCTGGACATTGGCCTCTCACGCATGCAGGCAGCAGCCAACTCATCAGCGAGGAAGTCAATAGCAACGCAGCGCTGCATTCGCAGTCTCGCATGCAATGCCAGAACAGCCCCGACTCCCAGTGGAGGGGTCAAACTCATTAAGACAGATCAGTGGTTTCTCAATACGCTGTTGATAAACATGCTGCCCAACATGGAGCAACATGTCGACGTGTGTTTCTTCACATCCAAATGACCTGGGCGTGAGGTCTTGGTGCCAAATCTACTGCTGTAACATTTCAAATGTACATGCCAACATATGGAATGTCCTACCACCATTCCAAGAGTGAGCCAAATACTTCTTCCTAGTGGAAATGGATGTGTAATATATGTTAATATTCATCCCAAATTTAAATACAAAATATTTCTTCTCATCCAAAATGGGCACAATTTCTGCCAGTATCTGTGATCCCTTAGCAGCAAACCTCCAAATGTATAAAAGCATATGTACACACAATCTTTGCGTTCAAAATGTGTGTGCAGTAAATGCCAATATATGTAACGTCTTAGTGCCAAAATTCCAAATCTTGGAATCTTTCAAATGCCTTAAAATATATGTACAAACACTTCTTTACATTTCAACTGTATGTGCAATGTATGTGTTGATATAATGCCAAAATTCCAAATCTTGGAAAATTTGCGTATAAATATTTCTTCACATTCAAAATATGTGCAATTTCTGCCAGTATGTTATACCTTAGAACCTTAGAACCAAACTTCTAAATGCCTAAAAACAGATGTGTGTATACTCTTTAAAATGAAAATGTATGTCTGAAATATTAGTCAAAATTCCAAATTTCCAAAAATTTTACATTCACATCTGCCAGTAGGTGTGTGTGCGTGTGTGTGTAATATATATCCATCCATCCATCCATCCATCCATTTTCTAAGCCGCTTCTCCGTCAGGGTCGCGGGGGGATGCTGGAGCCTATCCCAGCAGTCTTCGGGCGGAAGGCAGGATACACCCTGGACAGGTCGCCAGTCCATCGCAGGGCACACAGACAGACACAGACACTCACTCAAACATTCACACCCAGGGGTAATTTAGCACGTCCAATTGGCCTGACTGCATGTCTTTGGACTGTGGGAGGAAACCGGAGAACCCGGAGGAAACCCACGCAGACACGGGGAGAACATGCAAACTCCCCACAGAGAGGACCCTGGTCGCCCGGCCGGGGAATCGAACCCAGGCCCCCCCTTGCTGTGAGGCGACAGCGCTACCCACCACGCCACCGTGCCGCCCGCATATATATATAAATTTAACATTCAGAATGTATATGCAATATGTACAAATATGTGAAGTCAAAGTGCCAAAATTCTAAATGTAGAAATTTCTGCCAGTATATGATCCTTTAGCACCAAAATTACAAATGTATAAAAAACAATTATATACAAAATCTTTGCATTCAAAATGTGTGTGTGTGTGTGTGTGTGTTTATATGCATATAGCAATATGTGTGACGTATTAGTGTCAAAATTCCAAATTTCAAAAAAATGTACACACATTTCTTCACATTTTCAAAAGTGCACATCTGCCAATAGGTATAACGACTCAGTGCCAAACTTCAAATGATATAAAAATACATGTGCAATCATATATAGTGGAGCCACACTCTAAACGAAGAAAAATCAGCCCTTCATTTAAATGATTTTCCCAACCAGGGCTCATCATGTAGGACCGCAGGGTTCAGTGCCCTCCTCAGACAGGACCTTGTCATTTTCTAGCTTTGAAATATATGCCAGTAAATTCATTCATATATATATATATATATATATATATATATATATATATATATATATATATATATATATATATATATATATATAAATGTTTAGATATGCACATAGATGCAGATGAAGTATATGCCCCAATGTCAACTTTTAATATATACGTGAAGGTCAGAAATATATATTATTTTCTGACATATCTCAAACCGTATGTGAATATATATCCTTTGCGGGTCAAAGATCACAAGCATGGGCCTATAACATATAGAAAATCAAAAGGACAAAGAAAACACTGTCCAATTAACTGACCAAAGCAGAGAACCCCCAAAGGGAGCTCAAACTCACACGGTCACTCTCACCAAATAAACTGCAGCAAGGAAAACAACTCTCCGACGGAGTGGCTAATTCTGCATGACCGTGCTGGACTCGTTTGTGGACGATCTGATCTCCGAAACAAAGGGATTATCTTGCACTTGCCCGTCGCCCCGCGCCTTATCTCGGCCTGCCGGTTCGGGCGGTTGCGCCGGAGAATGGTTTTGAGCCCAAGCGTCTGGTCTCATGGCTTTGCGATGCTGAACTTCAATCTCAAGCCGACCGCGGCGTAATGGGTTTGCTATTCTCAGCATGTGATTAGTGCTGTGTGCCAACCACCTCGGCCAGCGCTCGGGGACAGCACAACCGGCTTGAGGTGGAATGCTAATGCACCCAGCTAGGAAAAAAAGCTGCCGGCTTCCAGTCCGGCATGCTAAACTGCGGGACTCTTTCCAATATTTACAACTCACTTTTATGTCTTTGTGGGACTTCTCGTGAATTAATTAAGAAGCCGGCATCCCAGCATCTTTCACCTTTTCCTCTGGGAGCCGGTGTTTGTGGGCGGCGTTTCTTGCCCAGGCAGGTTGGGATTTTAGCCGCCGTCGCTGATCCCGTTTGAAGGCTCGGCCGTTTATTATGCATGCGGCTAGTAACGACGCACTGTTAGAACACGGTTGGCTAGCAAAGCAGAGACTGTGGCTGCTGTTCACGCCACATCACCGCACATCAGCTGCTAACCAGCCGTCACAACATCAGCCCCACGCTTACGTAACTTGGAGGGACAGGTCGACCTGCGCTGACGCTTCCCTGGACGCATATGCGCTTGAGCTGAAACAGTAGCCCGAGCTTCTGAGGCTGGGCTTTGGACAGTGGCGCTGCACGTTTCCCTGTTTTAATTAGCTAATTAACGAGCTCTTCCCGAGATGAAGTGGGCGTGCTAGAGCAGAGAAGGTGCCGGCATGTGCAAGCCGGGGGTCCAGGACCAGTGCTGGGAACTACTGTGCAGAGCTGAATATTTTGGGCGCAATCTGCTCCCGTTATGGTACAGCGTTCTGAAAATGAGGTCACAGCCACGTCCTCACTCCACATCCATAGAGGACTCTCAAGGTGACGCTGTTTCTTCCCCTGTTAAGTGGGTGAAAACGCCTATATAGAACACCACCAGTGCCGAGTCATGACACAGGAATTTCCTACATATATAATCGTTGCTGTGGGTTTGGGTTGATGGAGAGTGTGCTGTAGATGCTTTTTGGAAAAGGGTTCTATATAGCATTTTATATATATATATATATATATATATATATATATATATATATATATATATATATATATATGTATGTGTATATATGTGTGTGTGTATATATATATGTATGTATATGTGTATGTATGTATGTATGTATGTATGTGTATATATATATATATATATATATATATATATATATATATATATATATATACACATACACACACACACACACACACAGGATTGCGGTCTGGTCTATTTAAACATGAGGCATTAATAAAGACAGTAATAAGCTTTATTATGAAATCATCATTTATAGGGTACTTTCTATAGGAAGGTGTCTATTCCCATACAGAACCCCTAAAAACCTCTAATGCTTGCTTATTAGGGATTTTAGGGGTTGGGGTGGCACCACAGCAATGGCCTAACAACACCTTAGCAACCAAATGGGACACCACAGCAATGGCCTAACAACACCTTAGCAACCAAATGGGACACCACAGCAATGGCCTAACACCTTAGTGATCACCTGGGACACAATAACAATGGCCTAGCAACACCTTAGCAGCCACCTGGGACACCATAGCAACGGCCTAGCAACATCTTATCTTCTAGCTCCTCTTGATGGTGTATTAAGGCTTAGAGTTATAAATAACAGAGGTATCTGTATTAGCTGCCACTCAGTGTTTTGATACTGGTATTGGTCAGTATTGGTCAGTACTGGTCAGTGGTGTTATGCCACCTCTAGTCATGACAGTGCTTGTATTTCCAAAAGGCTGACAAGGAAAACAAAGTGTTCTCAACCTCCTTTGGTCCATTCATCATGAAACATTCACACGGTTTAAAGCGCAGCTGGAATTTTCATGGATAACAAACTCTGGGAGTTACACAGTTCAGACGTGACCTTCTACATCAGGTGAACCTTAATATGGTCCCTCGCGCTGGACATTACGACGGAGTTATGAGTGAGACAAAAATAGCCCAGCGGAACAGGGAGGCTGTATCCGTGACTCGGTGCGACGTGAATGATTCCGTTCTTTTTTTTTCCCGTTAAACACATTTTCATTTCACAGGCATTAGCTGTTAGGTCTAGCGGATGGACACGGACATCTGGTGCTAGCAGATGCATCTCTGTCTGCAAACTCAGCGTCACATCATCGGGACCAGGTTTTCTGTCCTGTGCTTCCTCCACTTCTGCTCTGCTCCCCTCCGCTGGATCCCGTTCTGAAAGAACCCACGCGTACGCACACACCCACCCTCGTTCTGTCTGGGGCCCGGAAACGTTCTCTGTTGTTCTCAGCCTTTTTAGCAGACCTCGGAAAAAAAGGAGAGCCTTGAAATGAGAAGCTCCTGAATTATGGATTAGGGAAGACACATGACGTGATAAAGAGCGAAAAACAGATGCTCCAGTTACTGAAGCAAACGAACAGGGAGATGGTGGCATATGCAGTGGCACTGATACTGCAGAAAAAAGGAGGTATGCAGGAAAAAAAAACGGCGAAAGTAGAAGAACTGAGAGGAGCCCTCCGTAATTCCAAGTGAGGGACGTGAAATGTGCACATCAAAGATGATTACAGCTACAGTGACCTTTCAAAATGATAATCCCGCCAATAATTCTACATTTCTGCACGATTAAATGGCTTAGACTTTCAAAGAGGTTTGATCTGAAGTGGTCCATTTTAGAGAAACAACAGTGGGGGTGATGGGAACCAGATGTCCGCCTCTCAGAGCTGCCTCAGAGAAAGTTGCTACACTCGCACGCAAGCATTTAAACAGTCACATTTCATGGTGTTGATTTTCTGAGTGGAAATAATCGTGAACGAAGAACAACAAACTTCTGCCAGTTTCACTGGACAATTTCTATTGATCTATAATAGTTCAACACATTCCATTAGTGACGGTGCTGTCTGTCCTGTGAGTCGGTGACTGTGCTGTCTGTCCTGTGAGTCGGTGACTGTGCTGTCTGTGCTGTGAGTCAGTGACGGTGCTGTCTGTCCTGTGAGGCAGTGACGGTGCTGTCTGTGCTGTGAGTCAGTGACGGTGCTGTCTGTCCTGTGAGGCAGTGACGGTGCTGTTTGTCCTGTGAGTCAGTGACTGTGCTGTCTGTCCTGTGAGTCAGTGACTGTGCTGTCTGTCCTGTGAGTCAGTGACGGTGCTGTCTGTCCTGTCAGTCAGTGACTGTGCTATCTGTCCTGTGAGTCAGTGACGGTGCTGTCTGTGCTGTGAGTCAGTGACGGTGCTGTCTGTCCTGTCAGTCAGTGACTGTGCTGTCTGTGCTGTGAGTCAGTGACGGTGCTATCTGTCCTGTGAGTCAGTGACGGTGCTATCTGTCCTGTGAGTCAGTGACGGTGCTGTCTGTCCTGTGAGTCAGTGACTGTGCTGTCTGTCCTGTGAGTCAGTGACGGTGCTGTCTGTCCTGTGAGTCAGTGACTGTGCTGTCTGTCCTGTGAGTCAGTGACGGTGCTGTCTGTCCTGTCAGTCAGTGACTGTGCTGTCTGTGCTGTGAGTCAGTGACTGTGCTATCTGTCCTGTGAGTCGGTGACGGTGCCGTCTGTCCTGTGAGTCGGTGACGGTGCCGTCTGTCCTGTGAGTCGGTGACGGTGCCGTCTGTCCTGTGAGTCGGTGACTGTGCCGTCTGTCCTGTGAGTCAGTGACGGTGCCGTCTGTCCTGTGAGTCAGTGACGGTGCTGTCTGTCCTGTGAGTTAATGACTGTGCTATCTGTCCTGTGAGTCAGTGACTGTGCTATCTGTCCTGTGAGTCGGTGACTGTGCCGTCTGTCCTGTGAGTCGGTGACTGTGCCGTCTGTCCTGTGAGTCGGTGACGGTGCCGTCTGTCCTGTGAGTCGGTGACGGTGCCGTCTGTCCTGTGAGTCGGTGACGGTGCCGTCTGTCCTGTGAGTCGGTGACGGTGCCGTTTGTCCTGTAAGTGAGTGACGGTGCTGTTTGTCCTGTAAGTGAATGTGTGTGTGTGTGTGTGTGTGTGTGGGAGCAGGGTAACCTACAGCAGAGCAGTGAAGGTTGCTCACTGCTGCATCATGCCACCAACCCAGAATGAGACTGAGGAGAGAGAGAGAGGGAGAGAAAGAGGGAGAGAGAGAGAGAGGGAGAGGGAGAGAGGGAGAGAGAGAGGGAGAGAGAGAGAGGGAGAGAGAGAGGGAGAGAGAGAGGGAGAGAGAGAGGGAGAGGGAGAGAGAGAGGGAAAGAGAGGGAGAGAGAGAGAGAGAGAGAGAGAGAGAGAGAGAGGGAGAGGGAGAGAGAGAGGGAAAGAGAGGGAGAGAGAGAGAGAGAGAGAGAGAGAGAGGGAGAGAGAGGGACAGAGTCAGAGTCAGTGATGCTCTATTGTTGTCTGTGTAAATCAGTGCAGATGGTTCTTTCGGTGAGTGTGTGTGTGTGTGTGTGTGTGTGTGTGTGTGTGCGCACTGATGAGCTTCACCCTGAGGGGCCGCCACTACGCCTACGTAGAGCCTACCGAGTGGATGACACACACACACACACACACACAGATTCCCAAAGTGTGTGATAAACGCTGAAATCTGAATCTTATTAGTGCTGATTGTCCAGATACAGTCACAGATCAGATCTGACCGACGTAATGACACACTGCTGCGCCGGCTCATTAATAAACAGCTTCCTCTTAATAAACGCATGAGAAATTAATGATTTAATTAGGGGCCAACTGGTCACTAATGCCCCTCGTCCCTCCGACTTGGCGAGCAGGTGTGGAAACATTACTACAGAGAGGATGACGCCGGTGCTCCGGTTAGTCCTGCACACGAGCTTTCAGAGCTTATCAGAGCGATTTCAGTCGAGCTCTATATTAATACTAATACATCATCAAATAAATAAAATAAATAAAAACTAAACAGATTAATACATGTGTCTCACCTCTACACACAGACTGGACTTAATTACAACATACTGACCACATTAACACCAGCTAAATTCCTTGTTAATACACACTGGATACACTAACAATATACAGACTAGGAAAGCTCACTGTATTAATATTAATACACAGAGTCCTCAATAACTCCTACTGGTTATAACCACACTGTCCACATTAATACATACTGGTAAAATAATACACACAAGCAGTATTAATACACAGAGTCCTCAATAACTCCTACTGGTTATAACCACACTGTCCACATTAATACATACTGGTAAAATAATACACACAAGCAGTATTAATACACAGAGTCCTCAATAACTCCTACTGGTTATAACCACACTGGGCACATTAATACATACTGGTAAAATAATACACACAAGCAGTATTAATACACAGAGTCCTCAATAACTCCTACTGGTTATAACCACACTGTCCACATTAATACATACTGGTAAAATAATACACACAAGCAGTATTAATACACAGAGTCCTCAATAACTCCTACTGGTTATAACCACACTGTCCACATTAATACATACTGGTAAAATAATACACACAAGCAGTATTAATACACAGAGTCCTCAATAACTCCTACTGGTTATAACCACACTGGGCACATTAATACATACTGGTAAAATAATACACACAAGCAGTATTAATACACAGAGTCCTCAATAACTCCTACTGGTTATAACCACACTGGGCACATTAATACATACTGGTAAAATAATACACACAAGCAGTATTAATACACAGAGTCCTCAATAACTCCTACTGGTTATAACCACACTGGGCACATTAATACATACTGGTAAAATAATACACACAAGCAGTATTAATACACAGAGTCCTCAATAACTCCTACTGGTTATAACCACACTGTCCACATTAATACATACTGGTAAAATAATACACACAAGCAGTATTAATACACAGAGTCCTCAATAACTCCTACTGGTTATAACCACACTGTGCACATTAATACATACTGGTAAAATAATACACACAAGCAGTATTAATACACAGAGTCCTCAATAACTCCTACTGGTTATAACCACACTGTCCACATTAATACATACTGGTAAAATAATACACACAAGCAGTATTAATACACAGAGTCCTCAATAACTCCTACTGGTTATAACCACACTGTCCACATTAATACATACTGGTAAAATAATACACACAAGCAGGATTAATACACAGAGTCCTCAATAACTCCTACTGGTTATAACCACACTGGGCACATTAATACATACTGGTAAAATAATACACACAAGCAGTATTAATACACAGACTCCTCAATAACTCCTACTGGTTATAACCACACTGTCCACATTAATACATACTGGTAAAATAATACACACAAGCAGTATTAATACACAGAGTCCTCAATAACTCCTACTGGTTATAACCACACTGTCCACATTAATACATACTGGTAAAATAATACACACAAGCAGTATTAATACACAGAGTCCTCAATAACTCCTACTGCTTATAACCACACTGTCCACATTAATACATACTGGTAAAATAATACACACAAGCAGTATTAATACACAGAGTCCTCAATAACTCCTACTGGTTATAACCACACTGTCCACATTAATACATACTGGTAAAATAATACACACAAGCAGTATTAATACACAGAGTCCTCAATAACTCCTACTGGTTATAACCACACTGTCCACATTAATACATACTGGTAAAATAATACACACAAGCAGGATTAATACACAGAGTCCTCAATAACTCCTACTGGTTATAACCACACTGGGCACATTAATACATACTGGTAAAATAATACACACAAGCAGTATTAATACACAGAGTCCTCAATAACTCCTACTGGTTATAACCACACTGTCCACATTAATACATACTGGTAAAATAATACACACAAGCAGTATTAATACACAGAGTCCTCAATAACTCCTACTGGTTATAACCACACTGTCCACATTAATACATACTGGTAAAATAATACACACAAGCAGTATTAATACACAGAGTCCTCAATAACTCCTACTGGTTATAACCACACTGTCCACATTAATACATACTGGTAAAATAATACACACAAGCAGTATTAATACACAGAGTCCTCAATAACTCCTACTGCTTATAACCACACTGTCCACATTAATACATACTAGTAAAATAATACACACAAGCAGTATTAATACACAGAGTCCTCAATAACTCCTACTGGTTATAACCACACTGGGCACATTAATACATACTGGTAAAATAATACACACAAGCAGTATTAATACACAGAGTCCTCAATAACTCCTACTGGTTATAACCACACTGTCCACATTAATACATACTGGTAAAATAATACACACAAGCAGTATTAATACACAGAGTCCTCAATAACTCCTACTGGTTATAACCACACTGTCCACATTAATACATACTGGTAAAATAATACACACAAGCAGTATTAATACACAGAGTCCTCAATAACTCCTACTGGTTATAACCACACTGGGCACATTAATACATACTGGTAAAATAATACACACAAGCAGTATTAATACACAGAGTCCTCAATAACTCCTACTGGTTATAACCACACTGTCCACATTAATACATACTGGTAAAATAATACACACAAGCAGTATTAATACACAGAGTCCTCAATAACTCCTACTGGTTATAACCACACTGTCCACATTAATATATACTGGTAAAATAATACACACAAGCAGTATTAATACACAGAGTCCTCAATAACTCCTACTGGTTATAACCACACTGTCCACATTAATACATACTGGTAAAATAATACACACAAGCAGGATTAATACACAGAGTCCTATAAATCCTACTGGTTATAACCACACTGTGCACATTAATACATACTGGTAAAATAATACACACAAGCAGGATTAATACACAGAGTCCTCAATAACTCCTACTGGTTATAACCACACTGTCCACATTAATACATACTGGTAAAATAATACACACAAGCAGGATTAATACACAGAGTCCTCAATAACTCCTACTGGTTATAACCACACTGTGCACATTAATACATACTGGTAAAATAATACACACAAGCAGGATTAATACACAGAGTCCTCAATAACTCCTACTGGTTATAACCACACTGTCCACATTAATACATACTGGTAAAATAATACACACAAGCAGGATTAATACACAGAGTCCTCAATAACTCCTACTGGTTATAACCACACTGTGCACATTAATACAAACTGGTAAAATAATACACAAAAGCAGTATTAATACACAGAGTCCTCAATAACTCCTACTGGTTATAACCACACTGGGCACATTAATACATACTGGTAAAATAATACACACAAGCAGTATTAATACACAGAGTCCTCAATAACTCCTACTGGTTATAACCACACTGTCCACATTAATATATACTGTTAAAATAATACACACAAGCAGTATTAATACACAGAGTCCTCAATAACTCCTACTGGTTATAACCACACTGTCCACATTAATACATACTGGTAAAATAATACACACAAGCAGTATTAATACACAGAGTCCTCAATAACTCCTACTGGTTATAACCACACTGTGCACATTAATACATACTGGTAAAATAATAAACACAAGCAGTATTAATACACAGAGTCCTCAATAACTCCTACTGGTTATAACCACACTGTCCACATTAATACATACTGGTAAAATAATACACACAAGCAGTATTAATACACAAAGACTCCTCAATAACTCCTACTGGTTATAACCACACTGTGCACATTAATACATACTGGTAAAATAATACACACAAGCAGTATTAATACACAGAGTCCTCAATAACTCCTACTGGTTATAACCACACTGTCCACATTAATATATACTGCTAAAATAATACACACAAGCAGTATTAATACACAAAGACTCCTCAATAAGTCCTACTGGTTATAACCACACTGTCCACATTAATACATACTGGTAAAATAATACACACAAGCAGTATTAATACACAGAGTCCTCAATAATCCTACTGGTTATAACCACACTGTCCACATTAATACATACTGGTAAAATAATACACACAAGCAGTATTAATACACAGAGTCCTCAATAATCCTACTGGTTATAACCACACTGTCCACATTAATACATACTGGTAAAATAATACACACAAGCAGTATTAATACACAGAGTCCTCAATAAGTCCTACTGGTTATAACCACACTGTCCACATTAATACATACTGGTAAAATAATACACACAAGCAGTATTAATACACAAAGACTCCTCAATAAGTCCTACTGGTTATAACCACACTGTCCACATTAATACATACTGGTAAAATAATACACACAAGCAGTATTAATACACATAATCCTCAATAACTCCTACTGGTTATAACCACACTGTGCACATTAAAACATACTAATTAATACATATTAACCCACTCTGTCTATATCAATACACGCCGGTCATATTAACCCACTCTGTCTATATTAATACACGCCGGTCATATTAACCCACTCTGTCTATATCAATACACGCCGGTCATATTAACCCACTCTGTCTATATCAATACACGCCGGTCATATTAACCCACTCTGTCTATATCAATACACGCCGGTCATATTAACCCACTCTGTCTATATTAATACACGCCGGTCATATTAACCCACTCTGTCTATATTAATACACGCCGGTCATATTAACCCACTCTGTCTATATTAATACACGCCAGTCATATTAACCCACTCTGTCTATATCAATACACGCCGGTCATATTAACCCATGCCGTCTATATCAATACACGCCGATCATATTAACACACTCTGTCTATATCAATACACGCCGGTCATATTAACCCACTCTGTCTATATCAAAACACGCCGGTCATATTAACCCACTCTGTCTATATCAATACACGCCGGTCATATTAACCCACTCTGTCTATATCAATACACGCCGGTCATATTAACCCACTCTGTCTATATCAATACACGCCGGTCATATTAACCCACTCTGTCTATATCAATACACGCCGGTCATATTAACCCACTCTGTCTATATCAATACACGC
Organism: Pygocentrus nattereri; assembly: GCF_015220715.1. NCBI lineage: Eukaryota > Metazoa > Chordata > Actinopteri > Characiformes > Serrasalmidae > Pygocentrus > Pygocentrus nattereri. The sequence continues at coordinate 1,676,194 of NC_051222.1, read as the reverse complement.
CGGTCATATTAACCCACTCTGTCTATATCAATACACGCCGGTCATATTAACACACCCTGTCTATATCAATACACGCCGGTCATATTAACACACCCTGTCTATATCAATACACGCCGGTCATATTAACACACCCTGTCTATATCAATACACGCCGGTCATATTAACACACCCTGTCTATATCAATACACGCCGGTCATATTAACACACTCTGTCTATATTAATACACGCCGGTCATATTAACCCACTCTGTCTATATCAATACACGCCGGTCATATTAACCCACTCTGTCTATATCAATGCACGTCGGTCATATTAACCCACTCTGTCTATATTAATACACGCCGGTCATATTAACCCACTCTGTCTATATCAATACACGCCGGTCATATTAACCCACTCTGTCTATATCAATACACGCCGGTCATATTAACCCACTCTGTCTATATTAATACACGCCGGTCATATTAACCCACGCCGTCTATATCAATACACGCCGGTCATATTAACCCACGCCGTCTATATCAATACACGCCGGTCATATTAACCCACTCTGTCTATGTCAATACACGCCGGTCATATTAACCCACGCCGTCTATGTTAATACACGCCGGTCATATTAACCCACGCCGTCTATATCAATACACGCCGGTCATATTAACCCACGCCGTCTATATCAATACACGCCGGTCATATTAACCCACGCCGTCTATATCAATACACGCCGGTCATATTAACCCACGCCGTCTATATTAATACACGCCGGTCATATTAACCCACTCTGTCTATATCAATACACGCCGGTCATATTAACCCACTCTGTCTATATCAATACACGCCGGTCATATTAACCCACGCTGTCTATATCAATACACGCCGGTCATATTAACACACTCTGTCTATATTAATACACGCCGGTCATATTAACCCACTCTGTCTATATCAATACACGCCGGTCATATTAACCCACTCTGTCTATATTAATACACGCCGGTCATATTAACCCACTCTGTCTATATTAATACACGCCGGTCATATTAACCCACTCTGTCTATATTAATACACGCCGGTCATATTAACCCATGCCGTCTATATCAATACACGCCGGTCATATTAACCCACTCTGTCTATATCAATACACGCCGGTCATATTAACCCACGCTGTCTATATCAATACACGCCGGTCATATTAACACACTCTGTCTATATTAATACACGCCGGTCATATTAACCCACTCTGTCTATATCAATACACGCCGGTCATATTAACCCACTCTGTCTATATTAATACACGCCGGTCATATTAACCCACTCTGTCTATATTAATACACGCCGGTCATATTAACCCACTCTGTCTATATTAATACACGCCGGTCATATTAACCCACTCTGTCTATATTAATACACGCCGGTCATATTAACCCATGCCGTCTATATCAATACACGCCGGTCATATTAACCCACTCTGTCTATATCAATACACGCCGGTCATATTAACCCATGCCGTCTATATCAATACACGCCGGTCATATTAACCCATGCCGTCTATATCAATACACGCCGGTCATATTAACCCACTCTGTCTATATCAATACACGCCGGTCATATTAACACACCCTGTCTATATCAATACACGCCGGTCATATTAACCCAC
>NC_051222.1:1642043-1667043 GCF_015220715.1 Pygocentrus nattereri | reverse complement strand
TTTCCTCACATTTTCAGATGTGATGACACTCATGACACGTCTCACATGTTTGTGATCACGCTTTTCCAGGGCGTCTTTGTTTTCCTCATCCCCACACGGGTTTTCATGTGATCACGTGTTCTAACGTGGAAATTCATGTTTTTTTTCCCGCCTCATTTAAGCCTTGATTTCTTGATTTGAGAAGATTATGGCTGCAGGGTTAGACCAAGCTCATAGATTAAGATTCGCGTCTGTGGAAATCTGGAAAACTCATCCTGATCTCGGGTCGAGACCAAACCCAGGACGTTTCAGTAACATGGGCCCGGCAGGTCGGTCGCCGTGGCAACGTGTCGTAAACAGTTTTGCTGACAGCAGCTTCAGAAACAGGTGGTTATTAGGACGGGTGGGGTCACCAGTGCCACCCCTCGCTGCTGTAGATCTCCCCCACCATCTCCTCCCACCCTGTCTGAGCTGTCAGCGCCTCGTTCTCCACCCTGGTCTGAGGCGTCCGGCTCTGACGGGACAGGACGGCGTTCAGGTCGGGCAAATTGCAGGTTCGTCTGTCAGAAATGGTGTTTAATTACAGAAGCTCTGCGGCGTCCGTGTGAAGAGAAGCTCTGAGCACCTTTCGCCTGACGATACCTGGCGGTGTGCACGCACAACCCCCCCACCCCTCCGCCCCTCCGCCCACGCACTCTCTGTTCACTCTACTGTCATTAGCACTAAGCCTGCGTGCCGCCTCACGTGCCGTGACTCAGTGAGTACGAGGCTCTTTGTTTGGTGTGAGCAGCTTAAATGCCCACAGTGCTCGGCTAATAAAGCAAACACTAAACCAGCCGATGGCCCCATTCAGTAAAGCACAGCCAGGTATGAACACACACTTCACTACCTGAGCTCACGTATTTGCATATCGCTGTTGTTGGGAGAAAACCTCATTTTTCAGGTTTGGGCACAGTTTGAAAAGGCCTGTTGTTCTTTACACTGTGGGTAAGTTTCATGAGGAATGGGGCAAAAGAAGCAGCCCAAACTGGCTTGGAAAGACGTCTGGTTCCATTGACTTCCATTAAAGGGGCAGGCGTGGGCTGGAGGTTAGGGACCTGGTCCTGTGACCGGAAAGTCACCGGTTTGATCCCCAGAGCCGACAGTCCATGACTGAGGTGTCCTTGAGCAAGACACCTAACCCCCAACTGCTCCCCGGGCGCCGTGGATAGGGCTGCCCACCGCTCCGGGCAAGTGTGCTCACTGCCCCCTAGTGTGTGTGTTCACTAGTGTGTATGTGGTGTTTCACTTCACGGATGGGGTAAACGCAGAGGTGGAATTTCCCCGTTTGTGGGATCAAAAAAGGATCACTTAACTTAAAAGTAGAGCAGGTTTTTTCCTCCTCCTGTAAAGTTCCCGTTTTCTTCCGGCAGCCGCGATATCGTGTCAAGGGGGTCATATCCTCTCCACTTTTTGAGCTTAGGCGACGTCATTTTGACCATGCTGGCCCGGATGTCAGTACCAGTGCACTGCTGGACGAGGCGCCAGAGCTGTCAGGCATCATCGTTTTAATTGACCGTCTAATTAAAGCCAAAATAGATTCATTTCAGACACATCTTCATCATATACTGAGATCAGTGGTGTAAGTTATTAATTATGGCATAACAGTTATTAATAGTCCATCCTGTTTCTTCATCATTCTCAAATGTATAACCACGTGCAGAACAACAAGTCAGTGATATTATAAAAAGTATAATTGGCTACAGTACAATGTCATAATTGCTGTTATGATGTTTTTGTGCATGAGATGCCTCCAAAAGCTCCTACAGAAAGTTCCTACATGAGCTGGTTCTGAATTCACTGCCTGATGACCGAGACGCTGTTTTATGAGAGTTTAGAGAACTTCAACTCCATTCATGGTGGAGGGAGACATGCAGGGCGCTGTGCGGCAAAATAGTCCCCAAAGAAAACTCGTTATTCCAGATTTTCCACTATTTTCCATCATCAACATTCCATATAAGCTCAGAAGACTCGTGTAGGTTCTCTGGTGGTTCTGGATGGTGAATAAAGTGTCTATATCTGTGTTGTAGTCATGGCGACGCCTGGTTCCCATCATCACCACAGACCATCAATGCCGCTCTATCTCACTGTACGGTTCTACCTTTGATGAGTAACTTCACAATAGAGGAGCCCAACCCTTCTCCTTTAGGGACAATACACCTCTGTACAGATCACCTCCGACCCAGATCCAGATGAGGAAACACTGTCCGTCCACATTCTCGACATTACAGGACAAACACTCAGTAATAGGTGCGGCTGCACTGACAGTCCCCAGTCCTTCAGCCCATCATGAGTACAGTAACAGTACCACATTAAAAATGACTGGATTACTTTCACCTCACTAAACGTCTTTTAGCGTCATTACAACTCCTATAATTACGTTCCGTACGCCAAGACGGCTCGGTACGAGACCACCTCAGCCCCCACATCGCATATATGAGCGGACATGAGCTCTGGTTTTAGTTTTAGGTTTCAAATTTTAGTCATTTTAGACCATTTTACACGTTAAAGGTTTGAGTTTAGATGGTTTAATTTAGTAAAGCTGGTATTTCACATTGATTCATATCTAATATTTGTATCATATCTTGTTTCAGATTTTAATGAAGCGATTTTAGATTGTTCTCATGTTTTAAAGTAGTGATTTTAGATTGTTTTATATCTGGAAGTAGTGATTTAAAATTGTTTTGCATTTTAAAGGAACAATTTTAGATTGTTTTATATTTTGAAGTGGCAACTTTAGACTGTATCATTTTAAAGTAGCAATTTTAGACTGTTTTATGCTTTAAAGCAACAGTTTTAGGTTGATTTTTGCTTCGTTTGTTGTATATATTTTAGGTGGCAATTCCAGCTTGTTTCATATTTAAAAATACTAATATCTTAGATTGCTTAGTATTTTTAAGTGGTCATTTTAGATTGTTTATTTTTATTTCATAGTAGTAATTTTAGATTTTTATATCTTAGAGTAGCAATTTCAGAATGTTTAATATTTTAAAGCAATTTTATTTTAGATTTTTAGAGTAGAGATTTTAAATTGTTTCTCCTGTAGTGATTTATATATTGCAAAGTAGCAATTTTAACTTGTTTCAAGTCAAGTCAGCTTTTATTGTCAGCAGTCCAATATTTATAGGACATACAGTGTACTGAAACTGCATTACTCTCAGACCCCGTGGTGTAACAATAGGATTTAAAATTTTAAATAGTTTAAATTTAAATAGACACTAAAACAACACTAAAGACTAATCGTAAATATAAACACTAATTGTAGAAAAATAGAATAATGTAAAAATTATATAAATATAAGGAGGTCCTGAGATTAACATTTTGGATTTTATTTTTTTATTTTAACTTTAATATAGATTTTATAAGTAGAGATTTTAAATTGCTTTACTTTTTAAAGTAACAATTTTAGATTGTTTTACCTTTTACAGTAAAAGTGATTCTAGATTATTTCTTATTTTAACAGTGACTTCAGATTGCTTCATATTTGAAAGTAGGATTTATGTATTGTTTTGTATTTTAAAGTATCAGTTTTAGATTGGTTTTATTTTTAAAATATACATTTTGACGTTTTTGAGTGCTTTTGGTTTTAAAATAGCGACTTTTGAACATTTATGATTTAAAATAGTAAAAAATACGTGGCTTGATTTACAGATGCTTAACATCAAAAGTGTTAATGTGATTTTTACTCTGAAACTGATAGAGCTGAGAATAAATAAAATCAAATTATTGAATTTGATTTCATTTCCAGTTGTTTTTAAATAGAATTCCTCTTCCTGGTGTCTTTACAGTAATATTCACTTACACAGTCACGCCGGGCTTGGATAACCGAAGTGGGCTCCACCCTTCAGGCTGGACACATCATGCTGGCTGCCGAGAGTCTGAGAGCAGGAAAATAATGACGGCACTCAATCCGTCTACCATGCTAATGCAGTAATCGTGTTTCCTGACTTTCCCAGCAGAACATACTGATCTTCTTCTCCAAAGCCTTCATACCAGAGTCAGAAGCAGTTTTAGATCATTACTAAACATGTAAATCAATATCAGCTATTTAGAGTCCTCCAACCTCCTCCTTCCTCATGCAAGTGGATAATATATATGCCTAAATCCGTAGGCGTTAATATGGAGCTGGCCCCCCCTTTGCAGCTCTAACAGCTTCCACTCTTCTGGGAAGCTTCTACAAGATTCTGGAGAGTGTCTGTGGGAATTTCTGTCCAGAAGAGCATTTGTGAGGTCAGACACTGAGGTTGGACGAAAGGGTCTGGCACACAATCTCCATTCTAGTTCATCCTAAAGGTGTTGGATGGGGTTGAGGTCAGGACTCTGTGAGGGTCAGTCAAGTTCTTCCACACCAAACCCAGTCAGGCCTTTATGGAGCTGCTCTAGTCACTGGGGCTCAGTCATGCTGGAACAGGAAAGGTTCTTCCCCAAACTGTTCCCACAAAGTTGGAAGTGTAGAATTGTCCAAAATGTCTTGGTGCTGAAACAGTAAGATTCCCTTTCACTGGAACTAAGGGTTCTAGACCAACCTATAGCATCATCCCCCCTCAGCCAAACTTTACAGCTGGCACAGTGCAGTCAGGCAGGGAATGTTCTCCAAACCCAGACTCGTCCATCAGACTGACAGATAGAGAAGCTGATTGGTCACTCCACAGAATATGTTTCCACTGCTCCAGAGTCCAGTGGTGGCGCTTTACACCATTCCAGCTGACGCTTGGCATTGCTGCTGTCGGAAGAAAACCTTGTATCTCCATTTTAGTCGTTTTTCAGTTTTTGACATAATTTGAAAATACATGTTGTTGATTACATTGGTTGTAAGTTTTGTGATGAACGGACTGAAAGAAACGCTCCAAAATTAATGTAGGTTCCATTGACCTACATTAAAAGTATGGTAGCTTTTTTTTGTCATTTTTCAGTTTTTGACAGAGTTTCAAAGGACCTGTTGCCCTTAACATTGTGTGTAAATTTCATGATGAATGGAGCAAAAGAAACATCCCAAAATGACTTGGAAAGACGTCTGGTTCCATTGACTTGCATTAAAACTACAGTAGGTTTTTCTTTTCTCCTGTAAACTTATAATTTTGGAGATACAAGGTTTTCTTTAGAGAACAGCTTTACACACACACACACACACACACACAGATGTGTGTGTGTGTGTGAAATATAACACCCCTGTTACATGCAGTTAATATGTAGTCATATGTATTTAATATGTACTTATCAAACAATAAAAGCTGCTGGTGTTCTTCGACCAATGGACTATATAATATAATATCATATAATTATGGGAACTTTTTATGTTGTAGTTTTATTTTTCTAAAGTGTTAAACTCAGTAAAGAAGCACATAATATAATGTAATATAATTGGAACAGGAGGGCCTGAACTACAGCATATGACTGAATATAGTAACTCTCTTTTGGCCCATTCATGTGTAATGTACTATATGTATATATATATATATATATATATATATATATATATATATATATATATATATATATATATATATATATAATATATTATACACACACACATGCAAATGTACTGTCAGACTATCTCTAATCCACATCAGTGAGCCGTAACCTTTGAATTTGCAGACACTATTTAGGTGCGCTCTGACCCGCGGGCAGCCGTGTGCCTTTCTGCTGCCTTTGTATTAACCTACGTCACATGGTCACAGAGACAATATCCAAACATGACACTGAGCTGGAAGCCACATCCATATTCCAGAGGAAGCGCAGGAAGGCCTGTGAATTAAAAACACGGATTAGTTTGAATGTTTTAAAGGGAAATATAGCTCCAGACATGCCGTACATCAGCGATCCTTAATCAGGACCGACCGATCTCGTGCCGTTTTCCTACTAAAGCACGTTGGGCTCGTAAAGAAGCATCCAGGTTAATCTCTGGGTTTAATTCAGAGCTATTTCTGACACGCCGCCGGTTTCCATTGCGTTACGCCTTCCTGGTGTTGACAGAGTAAACAAGCAGCGCCCAATCTGAGAAGACCTGCACAATTACATATGAAATATATCAGGTTTTGCTGTTGTGGTGATGAAATCGCTCAGCTGGGACAAGTCGAGCATCTGAAGTTTTCTTCAGTTTTGCATAATTCTCACTCTGCGAATCAAATCTTTGCCTCAAAACATGCAGCTGTTCAGTCTTCATTTTGTGCTTTGACCCTAAACGATGTCCTGATATCTTTAGCATGGACTAAAGTACAAGCAAAACTCAGATCTCAAAGGTAGCGCCAATGTTTTTGCTTGGTGAGGTACTGTTGTCCATTGTATGTGGTGGAGGACCCTCAGGGCCTTCTAGACCTTCAAATAAGACCCAACTATTTTTATTTCTTGCATTTTGTTATATGAGATCCATAGCAACAGCTTAGCAACACCCTAACAGCAACCTGGGATTCTATAGCAATGGACCAGCAACAATCTGGGATACCACTGCATTGGACTTATATTGCCTGCTAAATTTCCTTCAGGATCAATCATCCATCCATCCATCCATCCATCCATCCATCCACCCACCCACCCACCCACCTGGGCTTCCATAGCAACAGCTGTCCCAATCCTAAGACTATAAACCAATCAGCATTGCTACCTCTATGTAGACACAGCTGAGGGAGCTCTCCCATTGGTTAGGACTTCAGGAGCTGGCCTTACACTTTAGATTAGCTACCAACATGATTAGGAACTCACACAGGAATTATCCAATCAGTCTTCGATTTACAAAGGGACCACTTTTATGACCTTACCTTCTGGAAGTTCTAGCTACGTCAACCACTGTGAATAGTAGCCATAGGCTCAGGTTCCAGGTGGTTGTTAGGAACGGAAAGCAACTCAAATGTGTGTTAATTAACATTACAAGCTTCAACGTCGTTTACATGCTTCAAATATCCGTGTTTAATCTAGAATAGTCTGCTTTTTCTGCTACATTAGCCTCGTAGCACCAGAGCAAAGCTAAAGAAGCTTCAGAAAGCTAGCGTGCCTGGACTGATTGACCACTAGGGGTAAGAGAAAACTGTGGACATACGATTTTATGCCAAATTAGCACTAAATATTAAGAGGTCCTGGGCAGGGTTCGCTAAGAAAGCCGTAATAGCCACCAACAAGCAAGCGTACCTGAACAAGCACACCGAGCTCAGTTCCTCCTTAAAGAGCCAAATCAGCTGAATAGCTACAGGCGAAATGCTGACCTGTGTGCTGCGCTGAGCACATGAATGACCCCGCATGCCCTGATGTTTGTGGTTGTCATTGTTCGTGCTGCTCACTCAGTGGCACAATAGCCTTCATTTAGACTAGCTGAGGCAAATGGGCAAAACCAAACACCTGGAGATGCAGTGACAAAACAGTGGATCAGCACTGCAGTTATTTGCCTACAGGAACCAGAGACGTAGGGCCGCGAGCTGATCCTGCATCTACTTGATGCTTATATGCAAATCTGCACACGCCTGACCTGCCTGGCGTCTCCCGTCACGAAGACATTCCCACTTTCGATGGGTTATGAGTCTCGCTTAGGCAGCCTGCCAGCATTTCTAGCAACCTTTCACATGATAATGTGCCCTGTTAGTGGTTCCAGCACATAACTGTCTAAGATTTGATGGGTTGTGGTTTTGTGAGCATGTTAGGAGCTGCATGGTGAAGGAGATCAACAGACCTCAGTTCTGTTGGAGTAGGGTTGATGCTAAACAGCTGGTGAGCTGTGTTGAATAGGATCTCTCTGTGGGTCGCTGGTGCTCAATTGTCCAGGATCAATAAGCGTGTAGACCAATAATTCGGCGCAATCAGAGAGGTTCGGACGTCTTTACAGTGGTGGTGATGGGAACCAGGCGTCGCCATGACTACAACACAGATATAGACACTTTATTTACCATCCAGAACCACCAGAGAACCTACACGAGTCTTCTGAGCTTATATGGAATGTTGATGATGGAAAATAGTGGAAAATCTGGGATAATGAGTTTTCTTTGGGGACTATTTTGCCGCACAGCGCCCTGCATGTCTCCCTCCACCATGAATGGAGTTGAAGTTCTCTAAACTCTTATAAAACAGCGTCTCGGTCATCAGGCAGTGAATTCAGAACCAGCTCATGTAGGAACTTTCTGTGAGGAGCTTTTAGAGGGACGTCTGGTTCCCAACACCACCACTGGGAGCAGCTCTGACTCCGAACCCCTCTGAAAGACTCTTTACATCTTAGTAATTTAAATATGCAAAGTGTGAATATCTTGGGATCAGGATGGAAAAACTCCTAAATCTCTTCAGAAAGCTCATAATTATACAGTGTGATGGCTTTAAATGCCAGTATAGGATGTGAATGTCCTTTAAAGACATTTTCTCTGCCTAAAAGGGTAGAAAGCCACCCCTGCTGTCCATTTTGTGCTGAATAAAGACTTAGTTCGGAATATATTCGTCTATAGATCAGTGGCTCGCAGTCAGAGTCAGGAGGCACCACAGGGACCCTCTCTGATGTGTTAAAGTCCTGTTAAACTGGTGAGGCTGATAGAAATAAGACTGCACCACTAAATATAACATAGCATGAAAAATATTCCATATCAATCTCTAGTTTTAGGCCGGGACCCCTCATGAACTGCTCGTCGGTTTTCAGTGTGGAGTTAAGCTGCACATATACTGGCCATCAAACATCTGGACACACCACAAAATTCGAATAAGAGTAACAATAGAATCATTCATTGCACTTGCATTGCGATTTTCAGTGACGTCGAGATGCATGTAGTTAAAATCAACCTGGTTTAGTTGAAAATAGGGAAAAATCTGGAATAATCAGTTTTCTTTGGGGACTATTTTGCCTCACAGCGCCCTGCATGTCTCCCTCCACCATGCATGTTTTTGGGTTTTAGGCCAAAGTCTTCTCAAAAGTGCTGTACAACATTGCCTCTGACTTTAGGCAGCACATTTCCAGCCGTTTCCAGTAAAGGAGTTGAGAAAATAACTGTGGAATTCTCTTCTAATGCGTCTGAGTCATATTCCAGTTCAGGCCAATGTGTATACACACCCAGGCCAAAGGCGTTCACAACACCACACATTTCATATTATGAGTCCATTAGGGAATGTACTTTATTCCATAAGAGGAAATTTCAAGAAGAATATAAAGAAGTTCTGAAGTGCGTCAGTCCCAAACACCTCCACAGCGTGATGCTACCACCACCATGCTTCACAGTTGGGCTAGTGTTTGTTGGATTAAAACCCTTATTCCTCCACATCCAGTGCTGACCGTGATGTCCAAGCTGTTCCATCTGACCAGAGAACAGTTCTCCAAATGATTAGGTCTTTGTCCTGCAGACATCAGACTAGGCCTTTTATGCTGGTCTTGGAGTAGCAGCCTTTCAGGCCATGGTGATATAGGACTCTCGTCGTGGTGGACGTAGATAGTCCATTATCTGGTGCCTTCAGTTCCTTCACCAGTTCCTTTCTTGTTGTCTTGGGGTTCTGTTGATCTAACCAAAGTTCGCCCATGGGAATTCCTGAACAAGGCTTTTTCTGTATGGTCTGGCTCCAAAGGTAGGGCCTTAAATGCAGCCACAGATGCCCTCCTAAATATGACAGTTGGCCAGTCAAGATCAATTTCTGGAATCTTCTAGTCTGTTTAAAGAGACGTGGTGTTTAAAAATGATCTCTAAAGATAAAGTAGATTATCTAACCATCTTAATATGGCAGAATGAAATGTGTGGAATTGTGAAAAATTGGATATCGCGGTTGACGGAAGAAAACCTCGTATCTCCATTTTTTTAATGTTTTTCAGCTTTCGACATGATTTGAAAATTCCAGTTGCTCTTTACATTTTCTGTAAATTCTATGATGAACGGACTAAAAGAAACGACCCAAAACGACTTGGGGAAACCTCTGGTTCCATTGACTCACATTGAAAGGAAAGCAGGTTTTTTCCTTCTCCTGTAAAGTTTTCCGTTTTGTTCCGACAGCATGTAAACTTCACAGGAACGTGAAAGAGTGTACTGGAAGCAACATTGTGCCATAAATGTGAGGGTGCTAGGTTTATACCTCCGGTGTCTTCAGAGTAAACAGTGCTGGCACAAAACGAGCCCACGTGCATTTTCCCATGGTGTTAAATGACTGGGCTTGGAGATCTTCCACTCGTACCTACAGGCCCCTACTTGTCCCCTGCATGCAGGTTGACTGACAGAGAGCGGCATAATGAGGTTGACAGATGTTTCACACGGCCTCTTTTTTTTCTTCAATGTTTTCTTGGCTTCTCTTTAATGCAGGAGCCTGAAAATAGCTGCTTTTAAACCGCCTTGAAGATGAGAGGTTAGGCAGTTACACAACGTCTGCTGTTTGTCAAAAGTGGCAAAGAATCGAGAGACAATGACGCAACAGTGCAGTTCCCCTCTGTTCTGTCGACAGGCGGTGTTAGAAGGGTAAAGCGCCGAGTTTGAGGATGCAGATCATTGGATGATGGCGTGATATACTGTATCACCGAGTTCTCAGTAACATGGGGAATAAGGCGGCTGAGGTCCTACAGGGTTAATAGTGCTTCTGATTGCCCCCCCCTCCCCCCAAACCACCGCCCATGTACTTTATCTCCGCGTCTGATCGCGGTTCCAGCATGTTTGTCTGTGGTTTATGATTGTGGGTTTGAAAGGAGGAACAAAACACACAACATTGCTTTGGCCGTAACCTCATCTGTGGAATGTGAACTGACATGTTCGCCCTGGGTGCTCCAAACAGGACGCAGGTCAGCTCTTAGCACGAGCGCCGCCCGCTAAATCATGCCGAGTTCCTCAGACTTTCAGATCAGGTTCGGGAAAACCGAGCCAAAGAAGGGCTCCGACTGCAAATGGCCCGTCCAAGACCGGCCACCGCCTTCACACACCACTGATGAAGCCCTACGGTTCTGTCTGCTTTTAATAATGATCATAATAATGGCTGCATTCCTCTGCAAACACAGCTCCACGGACCTGTTGCGTGAAACAGCAAAGCATGTGACGCCCGAAACCCCATAACTAAAGGCGTATCTCTGAAAATGTGTCTGAGGCGATAAAACAAGTGGAAAGCGGCAGATTTCAGGTTTATATTCAACATATGAATGAATTAATTAATTAATTTTGCCTTTCAAAATGCTTTGAACTGCTAAGATTCTCAACTGAACCAGGTTGATTTTAACTACATGCATCTCAACGTCACTGAAAATCGCAATGCAAGTGCAATGAATGATTCTATTGTTACTCTTATTCGAATTTTGTGGTGTGTCCAGATGTTTGATGGCCAGTATATGTGCAGCTTAACTCCACACTGAAAACCGACTAGCAGTTCATGAGGGGTCCCGGCCTAAAACTAGAGATTGATATGGAATATTTTTCATGCTATGTTATATTTAGTGGTGCAGTCTTATTTCTATCAGCCTCACCAGTTTAACTGGATTTGAACACATCCTAGAGGATGCCGGTGGAGCCTAAGGTCACCGTGCCCAATGCCGAGTGTCAGCTAGAGGGGTATAAAGCCTCCTGGCACCAGGCAGAGGAGCAGTGGAACTGCCCTCTCTGGAGCGATGGAACTCCATTGAATATATTTGAGATTGGAGTCCGACATCAGTACCGGACTTCACTAATGCTCTTGTAGCTGCCATCAGATCCTCACAGCAATGTCCAATATCTAGTGTAAAGGCTACCCAGAAGAGTAGAGGCTGTTATTGTAGCAAACTCCCAATTAATGCCCTTCATTTCAGAAGAAACGCTAGAGAAACAGGGTTTCATGCTTCTATTATGGCTGAAGCTGAAGGCTAAGCTTGAACGGTCACTGCTCTTCACCGAGAGCCGGGAAACGTGGACTGTGGTCAACTCTATCATGTTTGTCGGGACTCAACTAAACAACAGCCTATCTTGCCACCTCGAGAGAATGTGCAAAGTAGTGTGCGGAGCATGCAAAGCAGAGTATTTACGTTTGCGTGCCGTCGTCAGCCACCACAGTATCGACTACTGCTTATTGTTTTGTTTGTTTAGGGCTTTTTTATATTGAACCAGTAGAAAGTTGGGTTGAAAGCAAGTGGTCCACAGCCTCTGAGACTGAGCGGGCTTTTATAGACAGATATAACAGTGTGATCTTGTGTAATCAAGGCCTACGGTCTTATCAGCGAGATCTAGTTCACAGGAATTGCATGTAAACATTACAGAGATAACAGCATAGCTTCCGTGATGAGATGCACTGTAGTGGTTTTTACCATTGCTGCATAGACACCATGTAGGATCGACCACATTACTGTAAACCAGTCGCCCTCAGGCTCGGATGCTAAGCTTTCGTACCAGAACGCCTTAAATCCCAGGCATAAACAATCGCAAGGCAAGCGAATGGCATGAAAACCTTATTCTATGTTCTCGAATTCCACCTGCAGTAACATTAACACAGTGTGAAAAAGCTTCTAGTGGGTTGTATTTTCCATTGGTGTTACATATGCTGGTCATCTGAGTCGTTGATGGTATTGTTAACTTGTGTAACTGGTGTAAAGTGGAAACGTACTGTGTGGACTGACCAATCAGCTTCTCTATTGTCACTTTGATGGACGATTCTGGGAAAACATGACCTGTCTGACTGTACTGGGCCAGCTGTAAAGTTTGGCTGAGGGGGGATAATGATATAGGGTTGTTTTTCAGGGGTTGGTCTAGAACCCTTAGTTCCAGTGAAGGAAAATCTCGTTTTGAACAATTCTACACCTCCAACTTTGTGGGAACAGTTTGGGGAAGAACCTTTCCTGTTCAAGCATGACAGAACCCCAGTGACCAAAGCAGTTCCATAAAAGCCGGACTGGGTGAGCCAGTTTGGTGTGGAAGAACTTGACTGGCCCTGACCTCAACCCCATCCAACACCTTTGGGCTGAACTAGAGCGGAGATTGTGAGCCAGGACCCTCACGTCCAACCTCAGTGTCTGACCTCATGAATGCTCTTCTGGATGAACGGACACAAATTCCCATAGACACTCTCCGGAATCTTGTTAGAGCTTTCCAGAAGAGTGGAAGCTGCTATAGATGTCAAGGCGGACCAGCTCCATATTTATGCCTATGGATTTAGAACGGGATTCATAAGGCGTGATGTGTAGGTGTCCCAATTCTTTTGTCCAAACTACTTTTTCCTTTTTACTTCTCTACCTTATAGGAACTCTGAACGCTGTATTAATCTCCCTGAAATTCCCTTCACTTTCCCGGGCGTTTGTATTCGATATACCTCCGTCGACTCGTCCTGATATATTTCCACAATCCCTTTTGTTCAAAGGAATCATAAATCTACTGATTATCATCAGAGTTAATAACTTGTGGTAACCCTCCAAAAAACAAAGCTCACGCAGTTGGAAAAAGCTGCAGGATCCGAGTCTCAGGCCTGGACTTTTTCCTATCTGTAATGGCAGTATCATCGCGGTGGGATCTATACGTGCAGCATATTTCATTTTCTGATACGTATCTCCAGACGGGCCTCCAGTATATCCCTCCTTATCTCTTCCTAAATTAATTGCTCATTTATTTGGCTTCTCCAGGGCCACGGCGTTTCATCATAGCTCCAGATAAGAGAGACTACACTTATTATCGGCCCTCTTTGATCCTGACGATTCGATATGGGCGATTACTTCGGAAGATTTGAGCGATCTTATAGGTATAGCGTGTTCGTGGCACCACAGAAACCCCCATGCCGTTCTCGTGCTGTACTTTTCCGACGCCCTCAAGCCGAGGCGATGGTGTTCGGGCGCTGAACCGTGAAAGCTTCGCCCAAGCGGCTCCGAAGGAGGATCAGAAAAGCACGCCGCTGCTATTTCCAGCACTGACTCCTGGTTTCTGACCCTGCTGATTTGTACCGGCGATAGTGAGGCCAGTGTGCTCACATGACTCAGCTGGGTCACATACAAGCTGTACTTTGTGTATCAGGATATTAAGCCCTCAATTGTATGATATTTGTCCCCGAGGTGGGTAAACACACGGCCGATCATTTGATAGCGCTTTTGAAGCGCGGCAACCCTCCTGAAAACCAGCACACAACAAAGCCTCGCTCCACGAGTCAGAATGTACCGCACATAGTTTAGCTGCTGCTTCGTTTAAACCTGCGGCTTTTCAGGCGCTCTGAACTGGTGCAGACGGCAGCAAAAGCAAGCCGGGGACTTTATATGAATAATTTCTGAAACAAGTACAGATTGTGTACTTTCAGGGTTGGCTTGTAGACGTTTTATGGCGATTTGCACTTGTTATTGAAAGTTATGGTTGTGTTGACGGCCTGGTTGCGTGGGGACGAAGGCATTTTGGCCACATTTGTATCCGTTTATATTGTTAAAACAGAAAGACGGAGAGAAGTGCAGATACAGAGTGTAGACTAGATGTACAGGACTGATCCAAAGTTGATGCTGAAGAAGTACAAACATTAAAAACACTCAAGTAAACACAAATAAACAAACACAGGCAAGCTGACGGTGTGCGTCTATCACTACAGTTCATTATGTAGTGAGCTGGATGCAGTTCAAGCCCAAGTCTCACTTGCAAAAGTAACAGTGTGGCTCCTAACAACCACCTGGAAGAGCTGGTCGACCCCCAAACTGCCCCCAGCAGATAAACAGCACTGAAAGCTTTGATCTCTGAGAGAGAGGAGCAGATCAAGCTGCTTCAGATCTGAAAACATCCACAGGTGTTTCTGTCCATCCTTCCACTGTGAGAAGACCACTCAGCGCTGTGGGTCTGAAAGGACGTGTAGCTGATCAAGAAGAACCTCACTGAGAAAAGGAGACGGACACATCAAACAAAGAAGCTGGACGATGGACTGACCGCCCCAGAGCCCAGACCTCAGCATGGCCAATGGTCAGAAAACCGCTGAGGGTAAACAACTGCAATACGCTCTTTTTTCAGAAATTCACTTTGCAAAAAAAAAGGCAACTGATTTATCCATTCGATCAAAGTGCTGTGCATAAAACTTGGTGATCAGTGGTCAGCAAGTCCACTACAGGCCTGCTGACCTGCTCCTCAGTACGCTTCATCGCGCAGTTCCGGCAGAGGTGGAATGTGTTAAACCGGCCAAAGACTTTTCCGCAGGACTGTAGGTGGAAAGCCATTACATAACTCCCAACATTAAGGGCGTGCGAGGGTTAATCGTAAACCTCGTTAGGCCGCCCCCCCGGGAGCCGGAGGGGACAGGATGTGGACACATGGTGGACGGAGGCGAAGGGGATGGCGTGTCACGCTGATGTGGATGAGTGAACCGGCGAGGCGTGAAGCAGCGTTCGTGCACCCGCTGACAGGTGACAGACCGTCCACATCTCCCACTCGCGTGCTACTCGGAGTGACACAGAACACAGAACGGATTCAGAGAGCCGAACAAAGCTGTGAGTTCATGTGTGATAGAGCGTTACATCACAGCCGGTAGCAGCGCCAGGACTGTTGCTTTTGACGGGCATGACGAATTCACCAGGGGGACCGGATCTCACTCCTGTGGAACGGGGAGGGGGGGGGGGGGGCAGTTTATAGTCGCATGCCAAAGGTTGAGTGGCTGGATGACACGTTGCTGCTGGTTTTCTAGGTGGAGAGAAGTTCACGTTTTCCGTAGAGAGCACGTTTTAATGCATGGCCATACTTAAGAGTGCCCTCTGTAGAGGAGCCTGGTCATCTGACCAGGGGTGCTCAAACTTTCGCACACGACTGTATGCCAGGCATCGAGCTCCGTGAGGCTCACAACATATACGCTGTACATAAATGTGGACATGCTGACCACAAGACACAGTGAAACAGTTCAACCACAGGGAACTGTGCGTGCGGCGCTGGTCACTAACCACACTGTTACCGCAGTAACCGCAGACCAGTTTCGCTCAGTTGGGTCACAAATCGAGCGAAACCGCCGCCCTCATCTTCATCAAAGGAGCTCATCAGGAACGTGCCTCTGTTGGTCTTTGGGTGATGCATTTAAGAGGGGGGGGGGCAACGCAGGGATCCCTCGCCTCTGGAATTCCACAATCAGGATCAAACCCGGCATGCTTCGGAGTCGAGCTTCCATCCGCCGCCAGACCCGTCCTGCTCCTTCAATTCCACAGCTGACTGCAGCGGAACACTCGCATTGTTAAACGCCAGCAAGTCAACAGTATAATGAAGACAACGCAGTTTAGCCCCGCCCATTCAGCCCATGGCAGTTTAGCCCCGCCCACTTAGCCTTCAGCAGTTTAGCTCCACACACTCGGCCTACAGCAGTTTAGCCCCACCCATTCATCTTACAGCACTTTAGTCCCGCCCATTCAGCCTACAGCAGTTTAGCCCCACCCACTTAGCCTACAGCAGTTTAGCTCCACACACTCACACTGAAGCAATAAGGGGTGTTCTAATCTGTGTTGCTTTTTTTCACAAGGCTCAGCCAATCAGAACAGAGCTCATTTACATACTGCATACATGTTTAAAGGCTCAGTAACTAACACCGCGTGTTTAATTCTAAAGGATGAACGTGAATCACTGCTGACGCTGTAAGGCAGATGCAGATTATTGAAACAGACTTAGATTCCCTCTCCGTTAGCGTTCCAGGGGAAACCTTAGATAAGCTTCGGCTTAATCGGAATTCTGCCTTTACTCATACTGAGCGCTCAGAGCACATTACTGCTGTTCTCCGTCAGTTACCCTGGCTTCAGTTAAAGCTCCACAAGGCCTCGCTCGTATCTCCCTGAACTCCTGCAGCCCTACACATCATCTCGCACGCTTAGGTCCACCACTGCTGCTCTGCTGGAGGTCCCTAAGGCCTGGCTGACGTTGTTGGAGAGCAGATCTTCTATTGTTGCAGCCCCCAGACTCAAAACTCTCGCCTTTTCACTCGCCTCTCCTTCTCCGAATCTCACTCTCGGAGAAGGAGGGACTGAGTGGAGGGAAGGGGTTGTCATTAATACAGCTGTGTGCTGACATGAATGTTAAAAAATATGGAAAAATACAGGCTTCCCTCAGTCCCGACCGGACTGAGGAGCTTCTGGATGGAGGTATCAGGTGGATCTGATCAGAGCTGCTGCAGGAGAATCAGCTGGAGCTCATTAACAGTTACTGCACAGCCTTTTTCTATGTTAGTAAACATTATTGTTTATTATCGCTTGCAAAATGCTGCACATTGGGCCTATAATGTACATGTATCCTTCACAAAGGACCTGGAAAGGTGACCTCAGACCTGCAGTGGATACGTCAGTCCGGAAGGTAACGGCGCCCCGGGGCCTCCCGGTGTTTTCGGATTCGACTCCTAATTCTCGCTAATTGGCCGCATCTGAGAAACAGAAGGCCGTGTAATGCACTTTCCTTCGGCGGATTAGCCTCCTCTCCCTCCAGTCATATCAGAAAATACATCTGAGCGTCATCTTTTGCAATGACATGCAGGCAAGAGGGCTTTGGGTTGAACCACAGCGCCCCCTGCTGGCTGTAAGTGGTCATTAGATTCTACTAAAAGGAGAATCCCTCTGATTTCTTAATCAAACCTCTGCATAAATAAGTGGTTAAGCTGTAAACACAGTCAGAGTGGTCTGAAGAGAGGAGCTCCTCACAGTGGTGGTGATGGGAACCAGACGTCCCCCTCTAAAAGCTCCTCACAGTGGTGGTGATGGGAACCAGACGTCCCTCTAAAAGCTCCTACAGAAAGTTCCTACATGAACTGGTTCTGAATTCACTGCCTGATGACTGAGACGCTGTTTTATGAGAGTTTAGAGAACTTCAACTCCATTCATGGTGGAGGGAGACATGCAGGGCGCTGTGCGGCAAAATAGTCCCCAAAGAAAACTCATTATTCCAGATTTTCCACTGTTTTCCATCATCAACATTCTATATAAGCTCAGAAGACTCGTGTAGGTTCTCTGGTGGTTCTGGATGGTAAATCAAACGTCTATATCTGTGTTGTAGTCATGGCGACGCCTGGTTCCTATCAGTATCACTGTAAAGATGCCTATCCTTTTTAAGGACGGAACGGTAGACCCCAAACGTGTCTTGTCTGATTGACCGCAGCGAAGTAAAAGTGGTATTGTGTATGTTTGTACTCCGTTTCGTATCTCTGAAATAATAACTTCACAGGAGGAGGAAAAAACCTACTTAACTTTCAATGGAGGTCAATGGAACCGGACGTCTTTCCAAGTCATTCTGGGCCGTTTCTGTTCGTCCCTTCATCCTGAAATTAACACAGTGTGTAAAAAGCCACAAACTTTTTCAAATAGTGTAAAAAACTGAAAAACGACAAAAATGGAGATAAAAGGTCCATCCGTCCATCCGTCCATCCATCCATCCATCCATCCATCCATCCATCCATCCATTCTCTAAGGGTGCTGGAGCCTATCCCAGCGGTCATCGGGCGGAAGGCAGGATACACCCTGGACAGGTCGCCAGTCCATCACAGGGCATAAAAGAGATAAAAGGTTTTGTTCTGAAAGCAGTGATATGCTGTGTTTGAGACGCTGGTATAACTGACCCTGCTGGCTGACCAGCTAAACCAGCGCCAGCATAAGCTTTCTTTGTACAAATATCAGTGTTATCATCTGAAGTGGTTAGCGCATGGCTGGCTAAGGCCTTTAAGACCTGCGTGTCCACCTTTCCATACTTTTGCATTTTGTACTTTTTTCTGTTTTTGGACCGAAACTGTTATACGTCTCCGGATTCACACAAAGGAGCCTATAAAACCACGGCAGCACAAAGAAAGAGCTTCCACTGCAGATATTTTTTTTAAATGAAAGAAAATTTTAATACATAAAGCCACACAAAGCACTTTGGCCCAAAGTACAGGTCATTTTCTTTGCGTTCAAGTTACTCCCTTTCTTCTAGACAGTGTCCCTCTGCGTTTTTATGAAGTACTGCTTAGATGTCCGGCAGGGATGGGGTCCCAAGCGCAAAGAAGAAAAACCCGTGAAAAAGGGTGTTCAATACATTTATTGAGGCAATGGAGTGGAACTGGCACGTTGGGGTTTAGGTGGCCCAGAGCCAGGCTCGACGGCGGCCCATGTAGTTACCACTGCGCCACCGGGAAGCACAGGCGACAGTGGCTAAACCACCTCAAGGAACGGGAAATAAAAAGGCGGGAAATGGGGTTGTTCTGGACAATTTCCTGCTCCCAACTTTGTGGGAACAGTTTGGGGACGGCCCCTTCCTGCTCCAACATGACTGCCCACCAGTGCACAAAGCAGGTCCATAAAGACGTGGATGAGCGAGTTTGGTGTGGAAGAACTCGACTGGTCTGCACAGAGTCCTGACCTCAACCCCATAGAACACCTTTGGGATGAATTAGAGCGGAGACTGTGAGCCAGGCCTTCTCGTCCAACATCAGCGTCTGACCTCACAAATGTGCTTCTGGAAGAACGGCCAAAAATTCCCATAAACACTCCTAACCCTTGTGGAAAGCCTTCCCAGCAGAGTTGAAGCTGTTATAGCTGCACAGCTTGGACCGACGTCATATGAAACCCTATGGATTAAGAACGGATGTTCATGTGTGTCTGAAGACAGACGACTGAATAGTTCTGGAAATGTAGTGCAGCTTCATTAAGCCTCATACCTCCAATGCTAGAACTACAGAACCAAACCTCAGACCCCGAACACGTCTTGGCTGATGGACTCCATTTGGAGTAAAGGCAGGAAAAGTGAGTCATTTTTACAGCTGCAAACAGGAACCGCGCCCGTATTTATTAGCGCAGTCAAACAGAGCAATGAAAGCCGCCTCTTTGATGAGCGCGGACGTGGGTTATCTGTAATCATATTTCATAAGCCGTTTTAATTAATGTTGATGTGGATCCTCTGGGCCCTCCTGAGGACCGTCCCCATTAGCCGGTTCCTCTTATGTGGCTGGTGGCTCTTGTGTGTGCTGGGTAAATATGGAGCATAATGACTCAAATATATTAAAAATGTGTCAGGAGAAAGACGGCGCTGCCTGCAATATTTGCTTTCTGAAACAGGCTTTCAGACAGCCGACGTCCTGGGAAATAACATGCAGGAGATATAATGGCAGATATAATGAATCCAGACGCTCACGTTTATCTCCTAATAGACAAACACACAGCGCGCTTGAACGTGACACGGAGCTGACGAGGCAGGCTAATTTAACCGTGAACCTGCAGCGCGTGCGTCTGCGAGAGGCAGATTAGAGAAGCCGTCCAGTCCGGTGTCCAGCCCATTGCTGCGCTTCACTTCGTTTCTTACCACCAGCTGCCTTTTACGTGTGGATATTTCATGATGAAGAGAAATGACCCAAATTATTTGTCATAACTGCACCAGTTCTGGACCCAATACACGACATTTAGGATGCATGCGCGTCTCCAGTGCAGCACGTCATTAATGACACGTGGGATTGGGACTCCGTCTACATGGAGACAAGGGCATATAACGTCCGCTGGCTTGATAAGGTCAGCACCCCACCAACTGGTCGGCACCGCACCCTCGGACCACCCAGATTACTGTCATGCATACTAGTTTCTAATCGTCTCAAACAGATCTTAAACTCACCCAGACTTTCATTTCGGAAAATAAACTCATTTACAAAGTGGAACTAAAGAAAGAAGGAAGGGAAAGTCAGTAAACTGGACTGGGAGTGGAAAATGAGCGGTGATACTCTGCTCGACCGCCGGTGGGCCGCCCAAAAATGCTGAGCAAAACGCCGGTGGACCACCAGATTTGGCATCAGCAGGCCGACAGTGGTCCTCTATCCCCTCGTTATCAAGGGATTAACATTATGGAGATATACACTCATCGGCCACTTTATTAGGTACACCTCTCTAGTAAAAGGCTGGACCCCCTTTCGCCTTCAGAACTGTCTTAATTCTTCGTGGCAGACTTTCAACAAGGTGTTGGAAACGTTCCTCAGAGATTCTGGTTGGTTATTTGAGTTCCTGCTGCCTTTCTATCATCTGGAACCAGTCTGCCCATTCTCCTCTGACCTCTCACATCAACAAGGCATTTTCGTCCACACAACTGACCGCTCACTGGATATTTCCTCTTTTTCGGACCGTTCTCTGTAAACCCTAGAGATGGTTGTGTGTGAAAATCCCAGCAGATCAGCAGTTTCTGAAATACTCAGACCAGCCCGTCTGGCACCAACAACCACGCCACATTCAAAGTCCCTTAAATCCCCTTTCTTCCCCGTTCTGATGCTCGGTCTGCACTTCAGCAGGTCGTCTTGACCACCTCTACATGCCTACATGTGTGCAATAACGATAGTTGTTTTTAAAGCAATTATCAAATTGAGATCATTGCTAATTCTGTGCTCTTGAAAGACGTTCTATTGTTAATGCTTCATAATCGATTTTAATTGATTACAATAATTAGGCAGGTTAAAATCTATTATTTGGATAATAAAGCAATCAGGCAGTCCTGATCAGGACTGTATCAGTTAACCACTGCATGTGTATAGAAAGGCATACTGGTCATCCGCATTGATAAGTCCACTGCAGTGTGAGCAGGTCTATTAGATGTAGGTTGTTGTTTTGGGTCACGGCTGATACAGGCTGAAGCCCAGGGGACGCAGTGACCTAGAACAGCCTGTGACTCCAGGCTACAGCCCTCAGAACAATACGGCGTGGAAGTGGCCTCAGGCTCCAGGGAGCTGCGTGAAGAGCTGGAGCAGCTGGAACCAGAAATGAAAACGCTGCGTTTGGCCAAGGACAGTTGTTAGGAGGCCCCACTGGGCCCAGGGAGGACAACGAGGTCAGTGGTTGGTGCTGCTAACAAATAGTGGGTGTGGTTTAGTGCAGGGGAGCACAGATCTCACATTTAGGCAGGGTTAGCGTTTTAGTACACTAGGTGGGTGTGGTGAGGGTTGAATGATGTCACAGATGGGTGGAGTTATTGTAAGTGGTGATGACAGTTCATGTTCAGTGAGTGGTTATTTTATAGCAATGGAACTGGTGGGTGTAGTCAGTGTGCAGTAGTTGTGGTTATGGTACAGTAATGTCAATGGTGGGTGTAGTTATGGTTATGTCTTTGGTGGGTGTAGTTATGGTAATGTTTTTGGTGGGTGTAGTTATGGTAATGTTTTTGGTGGGTGGGGTGTAGTTATGGTAATGTCTTTGGTGGGTGTAGTTATGGTTATGTCTTTGGTGGGTGTAGTTATGGTAAAGTTTTTGGTGGGTGTAGTTATGGTAAAGTTTTTGGTGGGTGTAGTTATGGTAATGTCTTTGGTGGGTGTAGTTATGGTTATGTCTTTGGTGGGTGTAGTTATGTTTATGTCTTTGGTGAGTGTAGTTATGGTTATGTCTTTGGTGGGTGTAGTGATGGTAATGTTTTTGGTGGGTGTAGTTATGGTTATGTCTTTGGTGGGTGTAGTTATGGTTATGTCTTTGGTGGGTGTAGTTATGGTTATGTCTTTGGTGGGTGTAGTTATGGTAATGTCTTTGGTGGGTGTAGTTATGGTAATGTCTTTGGTGGGTGTAGTTATGGTTATGTCTTTGGTGTGTGTAGTTATGGTTATGTCTTTGGTGGGTGTAGTTATGGTAATGTTTTTGGTGGGTGTAGTTATGGTAATGTCTTTGGTGGGTGTAGTTATGGTAATGTCTGTGGTGTGTGTAGTTATGGTTATGTCTTTGGTGGGTGTAGTTATGGTTATGTCTTTGGTGGGTCGAGTTATGGTAATGTATTTGGTGGGTGTAGTTATGTTTATGTCTTTGGTGAGTGTAGTTATGGTTATGTCTTTGGTGGGTGTAGTTATGGTAATGTTTTTGGTGGGTGTAGTTATGGTTATGTCTTTGGTGGGTGTAGTTATGTTTATGTCTTTGGTGAGTGTAGTTATGGTTATGTCTTTGGTGGGTGTAGTTATGGTTATGTTTTTGGTGGGTGTAGTTATGGTTATGTCTTTGGTGGGTGTAGTTATGGTTATGTCTTTGGTGGGTGTAGTTATGGTAATGTCTTTGGTGGGTGTAGTTATGGTAATGTCTTTGGTGTGTGTAGTTATGGTTATGTCTTTGGTGTGTGTAGTTATGGTTATGTCTTTGGTGGGTGTAGTTATGGTAATGTTTTTGGTGGGTGTAGTTATGGTTATGTCTTTGGTGGGTGTAGGTATGGTAATGTCTTTGGTGGGTGTAGTTATGGTAATGTCTGTGGTGGGTGTAGTTATGGTTATGTCTTTGGTGGGTGTAGTTATGGTAATGTCTTTGGTGGGTGTAGTTATGGTTATGTCTTTGGTGGGTGTAGTTATGGTAATGTCTGTGGTGGGTGTAGTTATGGTAATGTCTTTGGTGGGTGTAGTTATGGTAATGTCTGTGGTGGGTGTAGTTATGGTAATGTCTTTTGTGGGTGTAGTTATGGTTATGTCTTTGGTGGGTGTAGTTATGTAATTATGTAGTTTTGTAGTTTGTGGTGCAGGAACATCATTGTGGAAAACTGCTGTTTGTTGAGAATTCCGAGCATGTGGGTTGTGTTGCTTCAGATAGGAACATGGTGAAGGAGAGGCTCGGCCATGCGTCTTACGGGGTTTCGGATGGGAAGGGTAAAAGGTGGCACTGCCAGCCTTTATCATCCATCACATCTCGAGAAATCAAATCAGAGAGAATCTTTGTCCAGCAGTGTCCAGGAGGACGGAGTGGAGAGCTCCACCGGAACAGAACCGAGTGCTGGTGAAGCTCTAACGAAACTCACTGGGGTTTTCTTCTCACAGCGATCATCAGAGCTCAGCTTAGAGCAGGAGGAGTAAATGTAACCTCCAATAAACACAATAATGGGTAAGTCAACACTGCTGAGGCTACTCTGCATGAATTTAAATCCCCTCTCGCTCTCTCGCTCCCCCTCTCCATTCACTGAGCCCTGACTGTAGCAGGTGTTGTTCTCCATTAGCCATTACGTTCCTCCTCTGCTCCTTGGCTCCGGGAGCTTTTCCCTGGCCAGCCACAGCAGTGAGAAGAATGCTAATGTCCCTGTCCCTGGACACCTTTAAGTCCTGAGCCTCAGAGTCTTCTGCTGGTCATACCTTTTTGTTAGTGAGTGATATACTGCGCAATCACAGTGATCTGTATCTTCTAACCTAGACTTACTGCATTAACACTTATTCAGCACTGATATTCAATAGAAAAGAGGAAAAGAAGGTACTAATAACTCAGATTTACTGCATTAACACTTATTCAGCACTGATATTCAATAGAAAAGAGGAAAATAAGGTACTAATAACTCAGATTTACTGCATTAACACTTATTCAGAACTGATATTCAATAGAAAAGAGGAAAATAAGGTACTAATAACTCAGATTTACTGCATTAACACTTATTCAGAACTGATATTCAATAGAAAAGAGGAAAATAAGGTACTAATAACTCAGATTTACTGCATTAACACTTATTCAGAACTGATATTCAATAGAAAAGAGGAAAAGAAGGTACTAATAACTCAGATTTACGGCATTAACACTTATTCAGAACTGATATTCAATAGAAAAGAGGAAAATAAGGTACTAATTACTCAGATTTACTGCATTAACACTTATTCAGAACTGATATTCAATAGAAAAGAGGAAAATAAGGTAATAATAACTCAGATTTACTGCATTAACACTTATTCAGAACTGATATTCAACAGAAAAGAGGAAAATAAGGTAATAATAATTCAGATTTACTGCATTAACACTTATTCAGAACTGATATTCAGTAGAAAAGAGGAAAATAAGGTACTAATTACTCAGATTTACGGCATTACCACTTATTCAGCACTGATATTCAGTAGAAAAGAGGAAAATAAGATACTAATAACTCAGATTTACTGCATTAACACTTATTCAGAACTGATATTCAATAGAAAAGAGGAAAATAAGGTACTAATAACTCAGATTTACTGCATTAACACTTATTCAGAACTGATATTCAATAGAAAAGAGGAAAATAAGGTAATAATAACTCAGATTTACTGCATTAACACTTATTCAGAACTGATATTCAATAGAAAAGAGGAAAATAAGGTACTAATTACTCAGATTTACTGCATTAACACTTATTCAGAACTGATATTCAGTAGAAAAGAGGAAAATAAGGTACTAATAACTCAGATTTACTGCATTAACACTTATTCAGAACTGATATTCAATAGA
>NC_051222.1:1639558-1641843 GCF_015220715.1 Pygocentrus nattereri | reverse complement strand
CCTCAGCTCCGCCCTCTAAAGACGTCATTAACGACTATCAAATAAACAAACCCCGCTAAGCTCCGCCCTCTAAAGACGTCATTAACGACCATCAAATAAACAAATGCCACTCAGCTCCGCCCTCTAAAGACGTCATTAACGACCATCAAATAAACACACGCCGCTCAGCTCCGCCCTCTAAAGACGTCATTAACGACCATCAAATAAACAAACGTCGCTCAGCTCCGCCCTTTAAAGACGTCATTAACGACCATCAAATAAACACACGCCGCTCAGCTCCGCCCTCTAAAGACGTCATTAACGACCATCAAATAAACACACGCCGCTCAGCTCCGCCCTCTAAAGACGTCATTAACGACCATCAAATAAACAAATGCCGCTCAGCTCCGCCCTATAAAGACGTCATTAACGACCATCAAATAAACAAACGCCGCTCAGCTCCGCCCTCTAAAGACGTCATTAACGACCATCAAATAAAGAAACGCCGCTCAGCTCCGCCCTATAAAGACGTCATTAACGACCATCAAATAAACAAACGCCGCTCAGCTCCGCCCTCTAAAGACGTCATTAACGACCATCAAATAAACAAACGCCGCTCAGCTCCGCCCTCTAAAGACGTCATTAACGACCATCAAATAAACACACGCCGCTCAGCTCCGCCCTCTAAAGACGTCATTAACGACCATCAAATAAACACACGCCGCTCAGCTCCGCCCTCTAAAGACGTCATTAACGACCATCAAATAAACAAACGTCGCTCAGCTCCGCCCTCTAAAGACGTCATTAACGACCATCAAATAAACACACGCCGCTCAGCTCCGCCCTCTAAAGACGTCATTAACGACCATCAAATAAACACACGCCGCTCAGCTCCGCCCTCTAAAGACGTCATTAACGACCATCAAATAAACAAACGTCGCTCAGCTCCGCCCTCTAAAGACGTCATTAACGACCATCAAATAAACACACGCCGCTCAGCTCCGCCCTCTAAAGACGTCATTAACGACCATCAAATAAACACACGCCGCTCAGCTCCGCCCTCTAAAGACGTCATTAACGACCATCAAATAAACAAACGCCGCTCAGCTCCGCCCTCTAAAGACGTCATTAACAACCATCAAATAAACAAACGCCGCTCAGCTCCGCCCTCTAAAGACGTCATTAACGACCATCAAATAAACAAACGCCGCTCAGCTCCGCCCTCTAAAGACGTCATTAACGACCATCAAATAAACACACGCCGCTCAGCTCCGCCCTCTAAAGACGTCATTAACGACCATCAAATAAACAAACGCCGCTCAGCTCCGCCCTATAAAGACGTCATTAACCACCATCAAATAAACAAACGCCGCTCAGCTCCGCTCTCTAAAGACGTCATTAACACCATCAAATAAACAAACGCCGCTCAGCTCCGCCCTATAAAGACGTCATTAACCACCATCAAATAAACAAACGCCGCTCAGCTCCGCCCTATAAAGACGTCATTAACAACCATCAAATAAACACACGCCGCTCAGCTCCGCCCTCTAAAGACGTCATTAACAACCATCAAATAAACAAACGCCGCTCAGCTCCGCCCTATAAAGACGTCATTAACCACCATCAAATAAACACACGCCGCTCAGCTCCGCCCTCTAAAGACGTCATTAACAACCATTAAATAAACAAACGTCGCTCAGCTCCGCCCTCTAAAGACGTCATTAACGACCACTCAGCTCCGCCCTCTAAAGACGTCATTAACAACCATCAAATAAACAAACGCCGCTCAGCTCCGCCCTATAAAGACGTCATTAACGACCATCAAATAAACAAACGCCGCTCAGCTCCGCCCTCTAAAGACGTCATTAACAACCATCAAATAAACAAACGCCGCTCAGCTCCGCCCTCTAAAGACGTCATTAACGACCATTCCGCCCATTCTGTGTTTTTTGTGAGATCCTTGCTGGTGTTTTTCTCGTTGTTTGTGTTTCAGGTTCAGTCTTTCGAGATCTCCCCTTTTCCTAACTCGTCCCTCAGGTTCCGCTCCTGCCCACAGGCCGTGCCTGCGTAATGCGCCCGTCCCTTATTGCCTCTGTTATTGAATCCCGATTTTGTAGCCCCGTAATTTTAATTCTGATGCTGAAAAGCTGCTGGGGCTCCGGCACGACTTCAATAATATTTTACTGTATAATTTCGCCGCGCAAATGACCTGAGGGCCTGCAGGTATCATTAGGAACGCACTCTCGCAGTATGTGTTTTACGGCCGCTGTTAATTTTACGAGGGCAGTTAGGTGGAGCGGAGGCGT
>NC_051222.1:1632058-1637058 GCF_015220715.1 Pygocentrus nattereri | reverse complement strand
CTAAACCAAATTAAACTAAACTAAACTAAACTAAACCAAACCAAATTAAACTAAACTAAACCTCTTCTCCTTCTGCCCGGCAGCTCCATCTCCAACATTCTTTGCCCAATATATCCACTATTCCTCCTCAACACATGTCCAAACCATCTCAACCTGGCCTCTCTGGATTTATCTCCAAACTGCTCCACCTTCACCGTCCCTCTGATCTGCTCATTTCTAATCTTGTCCAGCCTGGTCACTCCCAACGAAAATCTCAGCATCTTCATCTCCGCCACCTCCAGCTCAGCCTCCTGTCTTTTAGACAGAGCCACAGTCTCCAAACCAGACATCATAGCAGGACGCACTGCTGTCTTGTAGACCTTCCCTTTCATTCTTGCTGCTGTCCTTCTGTCACACATCAGCCCTGACACCCGTCTCCACCCACTCCATCCTGCCTGCACCCTCTTCTTCACCTCTTTTCTACACTGTCCATTGCTCTGGATGGTTGACCCAAGATATTTGAAGTCATCCACCTTTACCACCGACTCCTTGCATCTTCAAGCTAAACTAAGCTAAACTAAGCTAAGCTAAACTAAGCTAAGCTAAACTAAGCTAAACTAAGCTAAACTAAGCTAAGCTAAACTAAGCTAAGCTAAACTAAGCTAAACTAAGCTAAACTAAGCTAAGCTAAACTAAGCTAAGCTAAGCTAAGCTAAGCTAAGCTAAACTGAAGGTAATAAACTAATTTAAACAGTTAACCCACAGTCGTTTATCTGAGCTGGTACGACGCTTCAGAATTCGCCCTCCAGTCCCCAGATTACGTAGCTATGCTAGTAAACCCTCATACTGTACTGAAAGCTAACTAAACACAAAGAAGCTAAAGCTAAAAAACTCGTAACCAAAACCAGAAGTCAGTGTTTAATCATCTTAGCAGCCGATAATCGTGACTATCAGAGCTGGGCCTTCAGTTCAGGACTTAAATATTAAAGTTCTTGGGAAAAAAACCCCAAAAAAACACTTTTTAAGAATGCGAATTTAAGCTAGCGCTGCTGTGGGACTTCTGAAAGCTGTTAGTGTCGAAACAGCGGATAATCGTGACTATCAGAGCTGGGCCTTCAGTTCCGGACGTAGAAACGATGCGGAAAAACAGGAGAAAAACTTCTTTAGTGATGCTAACTTCTGCTAGCGCCTGCCCGCCAATCCATACGCACAGCAGGCTAGCTAAAAGCTAACTAAGCCTAACTAAACCGAAGCTAACAAACTGGTAGCCAAAACCAAAAGTCGGCGTTCAGTCAGTTTAGCGGCATCAATATTAAAAAAGGAAAAACAGAGAAAAACACTTTTTTAATGATGCTAATTTCGGCTAGCACCGCTGTGGGACTTCTGAAAGCTCTTAGTGTCGAAACTGAGCTCAGAATGAACTAAACTGAAGCTAAAAGCTCATAAACTCATTAAAAATGTCGACGCCTTCATTTTAGCAGCTGATGATCCTGAATATTAGAGCCAGGCCTTCGGTTTAATGATGCTAATTTCTGCTAGCGCCACCGCGGCGCTTTCCCAAAGCATCATCGTTAAATTCCTCGTGTCTAACTTTTGTTCCGAATTCGAACGGCGCCGCAGTCCGTGTGTAAAATAGCGTAAAAACTATAAATAAAAATAAATAAATATCACTACTGAGCATGCTAGCTTTAGCCCATCAGCTAAACTCTACAAATCCATAACCGATCGATCGGAAAGTCGTTGGCGGTGATTTCTGTCAGTTTGGGCCGTTAATATCAAAGCCTGGCCAGAAAACGAGGAACGCCTCTGCGGTAATCCTGACTTCTGCTAGTCCATCTAGGGGGTTTCTAATAGTACGTTAGCGCTAAGTCAACACTGGTGCACAAGCATTCCTTGGCCATTTCAGACCAAACACCGACATTCCGCTTCTGTTCTCCATTCCTAACAACCAGTCTAGAACCTGTATTTATAGTCCGTGATGTATCTAGAACCTTTAGATGAACTAGAGTGACAAATCCTCATGAATCTGGTCTGAACTCAAATCGTGATTGCTTGATTCCTCTGTCACTTCCTAATTACGCTGGCAGTCATTCTAACATGTAAGGCCTTCACGTTAGCTCCTGACGTCCTGACCAATGGGAAGGCAGACTGGTTACATCTACCTAGATACCGCAGAGGAAAGCATCCTGATTGGTTCAGCCAAGATGCAACGCTGAAATACAAGTGTTACTGCAACACTTCCAGAGGTGAAAATACAACAGGGTTGATGATTGCACTGAATAAAAAGGAACTAAATTACAGACGTGTGTTTTCTGTACTTAGGCCTTCTCTGAGAACCTGGAAGGTTCCTGAGGGTTCTCCTCTGATATTTGGATGCTAGAGTGCTTCTTGATGTGATCAGAAGTCAGGTTGAAAATGGAAATATAGCCCAAACGTAATGTTAGCGTTGTGAGGCCAGTGAGCGGAAGCACAAGGTAGGTGTCTCTGATAAAGTGGCCAGTGAGTGGAAGCACAAGGTAGGCGTTTCTAATAAAGTGGCCAGTGAGTGGAAGCACAAGGTGGGTGTTTCTAATAAAGTGGCCAGTGAGTGGAAACACAAGGTGGGTGTTTCTATTAAAGTGGCCAGTGAGTGGAAGCACAAGGTAGGTGTTTCTATTAAAGTGGCCAGTGAGTGGAAGTACAAGGTAGGTGTTTCTAATAAAGTGGCCAGTGAGTGGAAACACAAGGTAGGTGTTTCTAATAAAGTGGCCAGTGAGTGGAAGCACAAGGTGGGTGTTTCTAATAAAGTGGCCAGTGAGTGGAAGGACAAGGTAGGTGTTTCTAATAAAGTGGCCAGTGAGTGGAAGCACAAGGTGGGTGTTTCTAATAAAGTGGCCAGTTAGTGGAAGCACAAAGTGGGTGTTTCTAATAAAGTGGCCAGTGAGTGGAAGCACAAGGTGGGTGTTTCTAATAAAGTGGCCAGTGAGTGGAAGCACAAGGTGGGTGTTTCTAATAAAGTGGCCAGTGAGTGGAAGCAGAAGGTGGGTGTTTCTATTAAAGTGGCCAGTGAGTGGAAGTACAAGGTGGGTGTTTCTAATAAAGCGGCCAGTGAGTGGAAACACAAGGTAGGTGTTTCTAATAAAGTGGCCAGTGAGTGGAAGCACAAGGTGGGTGTTTCTAATAAAGTGGCCAGTGAGTGGAAGCAGATGGTGGGCGTTTCTAATGAAGTGCTGTTTTATTTGCTTGCTGTTTTTTTGTTAGGCTTGGTTTCAACACAGCCTCCACCCGTTTTTAGTGTTTGGTGGCGACTGAGCTGCGTGTGGAGGCGAGATTAGTGGGGCAGCTCGTTTAGCTTTAGTACCGTGTGCGGCTACACTAGCCTAAGCTTTGCTGACCTGAAGCGCTGCATTACAATGAAAGATGCTCGTCTCAGATCGGCGTCTGGGGACAGGTTGAACATGGAGGGTGGAGACTTGAGGGCAAAGGCATGTTAAGCTCTTCAAAAACGAGGGATTGGAGGAGGGAACAGCGGAGGAAAGACGAGATCGCTCCCGCAGGTACAGCTGCCAGTTTAGAGCCGAGCCTAGAGACTCGGTATCTTCCTCTCGCCCACGGCAACGTTTACGCTCCCCCGGATTGCATCAGCAGGAAACTGAGCCGTGTTTTCTTAATGTGGAGCTGTAGGCCACGTTAGCACTAACAGTGGTGGAGATACCAGGTGCGCTCCTCCCCTTTCGAGTCACCCTGTAGCTCCACTTTGCTTGTGTACGGTTAGAGTGTAGCCCACACTAATACTGCTGTGGAAGCACAAGGTAGGCGTTTCTGATAAAGTGGCCAGTGAGTGGAAGCACAAGGTAGGTGTTTCCAATAAAGTGGCCAGTGAGTGGAAGCACAAGGTGGGTGTTTCCGATAAAGTGGCCAGTAAGTGGAAGCACAAGGTGGGTGTTTCCGATAAAGTGGCCAGTGAGTGGAAGCACAAGGTGGGTGTTTCCGATAAAGTGGCCAGTGAGTGGAAGCACAAGGTGGGTGTTTCCGATAAAGTGGCCAGTGAGTGGAAGCACAAGGTGGGTGTTTCCGATAAAGTGGCCAGTGAGTGGAAGCACAAGGTAGGTGTTTCCGATAAAGTGGCCAGTGAGTGGAAGCACAAGGTGGGTGTTTCCGATAAAGTGGCCAGTGAGTGCTAACACAGTGATTTCTGGCTACCTGAAGTCAGTGTGTCAGAGTGTCTGCTGCAGCTTGCTGGGTATTGGGTGTAATTGGGTGACACAGAGTGTGTTTTTGCTGACATCGTGGAAAGACAAACGCACGCGAGAGAGGTGGAAACTTTTTCCAGATGGTGAAATTATAAAACTTTCCTCATTTATTCCACAACCTGCGGAGACCTGGAATACCAGGAATGATAATTAGACAGTGACAGACAGTACAGATTGATCATGTAGAGATATGTGAACCTCGTTAGGGGTCAATTAGTGGGGTGTGTGTCCTCGTTAATGTGTTTGAGCCAATCGGGCGTGAGTCTAAACAGCTCCGTCAGTATGTCTGATTACCTGTGTGTTATGACGGAGCTCGGATGGTGTGAAATGTGGAAAACGGAGCAGATCAAAGTGTATATCATGTCTGTGATGTATGTATATAATCCATTGACTGGTATACGACTGCCAGCCAATACTGTCACGCTATTGGGTAAAGATATTGGAGCATTTTACAGCAGCTCAACACAAGAACCAATCAGAGGGGACAAAGAAGCCCTGGCCCAGCACACCTCTCTGACTTTAATTAACCTCTGAGCGATGCAAAGCGTCCATGTA
Organism: Pygocentrus nattereri; assembly: GCF_015220715.1. NCBI lineage: Eukaryota > Metazoa > Chordata > Actinopteri > Characiformes > Serrasalmidae > Pygocentrus > Pygocentrus nattereri. The sequence goes on along the minus strand of NC_051222.1, from coordinate 1,632,292 downwards.
AAATCCCGTAACGAGGCTGGAACTCTTCCAAAAGCCGCCGTTTCCGTCCGAGAGGCAGTTTCATTGTTTCACATTATTGCTTAAAGAGTCAAATTGGCCCAGGGCACTTTTTGAGCTGAACTGGGCAATTATATTTGATGTAGATGGCTGGCGTTACCGAGGGAAACTCTCCAAACAATTAGTCACCGCAAGCGAACGAGAGAAACGGACTCATCCCGTTCCAGGCCATTAGAG
>NC_051222.1:1607058-1627058 GCF_015220715.1 Pygocentrus nattereri | reverse complement strand
CTGTATATGTATCTGTCTGTCTCTCAGTCTGTCTGTGTCCGTTGGTGTATTCTCTATGTCTGTATATGTATCTGTCTGTCTCTCCGTCTGTCTGTGTCCGTTGGTGTATTCTCTATGTCTGTATATGTATCTGTCTGTCTCGCTGTCTGTCTGTGTCCGTTGGTGTATTCTCTATGTCTGTATATGTATCTGTCTGTCTCTCCGTCTGTCTGTTGTCCGTTGGTGTATTCTCTATGTCTGTATATGTATCTGTCTGTCTCTCCGTCTGTCTGTGTCCGTTGGTGTATTCTCTATGTCTGTATATGTATCTGTCTGTCTCTCCGTCTGTCTGTTGTCCGTTGGTGTATTCTCTATGTCTGTATATGTATCTGTCTGTCTCTCCGTCTGTCTGTGTCCGTTGGTGTATTCTCTATGTCTGTATATGTATCTGTCTGTCTCTCTGTCTGTCTGTGTCTGTTGGTGTATTCTCTATGTCTGTATATGTATCTGTCTGTCTCTCCGTCTGTCTGTTGTCCGTTGGTGTATTCTCTATGTCTGTATATGTATCTGTCTGTCTCTCCGTCTGTCTGTGTCCGTTGGTGTATTCTGTATGTCTGTATATGTATCTGTCTGTCTCTCAGTCTGTCTGTGTCCGTTGGTGTATTCTCTATGTCTGTATATGTATCTGTCTGTCTCTCCGTCTGTCTGTTGTCCGTTGGTGTATTCTCTATGTCTGTATATGTATCTGTCTGTCTCTCCGTCTGTCTGTGTCCGTTGGTGTATTCTCTATGTCTGTATATGTATCTGTCTGTCTCTCCGTCTGTCTGTGTCCGTTGGTGTATTCTCTATGTCTGTATATGTATCTGTCTGTCTCTCCGTCTGTCTGTTGTCCGTTGGTGTATTCTCTATGTCTGTATATGTATCTGTCTGTCTCTCCGTCTGTCTGTGTCCGTTGGTGTATTCTCTATGTCTGTATATGTATCTGTCTGTCTCTCTGTCTGTCTGTGTCCGTTGGTGTATTCTCTATGTCTGTATATGTATCTGTCTGTCTCTCAGTCTGTCTGTGTCCGTTGGTGTATTCTCTATGTCTGTATATGTATCTGTCTGTCTCTCCGTCTGTCTGTGTCCGTTGGTGTATTCTCTATGTCTGTATATGTATCTGTCTGTCTCTCAGTCTGTCTGTGTCTGTTGGTGTGTTCTCTATGTCTGTATGTGTATCTGTCTGTCTCTCCGTCTGTCTGTGTCTGTTGGTGTATTCTCTATGTCTGTATATGTATCTGTCTGTCTCTCAGTCTGTCTGTGTCTGTTGGTGTGTTCTCTATGTCTGTATGTGTATCTGTCTGTCTCTCAGTCTGTCTGTGTCCGTTGGTGTGTTCTCTATGTCTGTATGTGTATCTGTCTGTCTCTCAGTCTGTCTGTGTCTGTTGGTGTGTTCTCTATGTCTGTATGTGTATCTGTCTGTCTCTCAGTCTGTCTGTGTCCATTGGTGTGTTCTCTATGTCTGTATGTGTATCTGTCTGTCTCTCCGTCTGTCTGTGTCTGTTGGTGTGTTCTCTATGTCTGTATGTGTATCTGTCTGTCTCTCAGTCTGTCTGTGTCTGTTGGTGTGTTCTCTATGTCTGTATGTGTATCTGTCTGTCTCTCAGTCTGTCTGTGTCCATTGGTGTGTTCTCTATGTCTGTATATGTATCTGTCTGTCTCTCTGTCTGTCTGTGTCCATTGGTGTGTTCTCTATGTCTGTATGTGTATCTGTCTGTCTCTCCGTCTGTCTGTGTCCGTTGGTGTATTCTCTATGTCTGTATATGTATCTGTCTGTCTCTCCGTCTGACTGTGTCCGTTGGTGTATTCTCTATGTCTGTATATGTATCTGTCTGTCTCTCCGTCTGTCTGTGTCCGTTGGTGTATTCTCTATGTCTGTATATGTATCTGTCTGTCTCTCCGTCTGTCTGTTGTCCGTTGGTGTATTCTCTATGTCTGTATATGTATCTGTCTGTCTCTCCATCTGTCTGTGTCCGTTGGTGTGTTCTCTATGTCTGTATATGTATCTGTCTGTCTCTCCGTCTGTCTGTGTCCGTTGGTGTATTCTCTATGTCTGTATATGTATCTGTCTGTCTCTCCGTCTGTCTGTGTCCGTTGGTGTATTCTCTATGTCTGTATATGTATCTGTCTGTCTGTCTGTATGTCTGTGTCTGTTGGTGTGTTCTCTATGTCTGTATATGTATCTGTCTGTCTCTCAGTCTGTCTGTGTCTGTTGGTGTGTTCTCTATGTCTGTATGTGTATCTGTCTGTCTCTCCGTCTGTCTGTGTCTGTTGGTGTATTCTCTATGTCTGTATATGTATCTGTCTGTCTCTCAGTCTGTCTGTGTCTGTTGGTGTGTTCTCTATGTCTGTATGTGTATCTGTCTGTCTCTCAGTCTGTCTGTGTCCGTTGGTGTGTTCTCTATGTCTGTATGTGTATCTGTCTGTCTCTCAGTCTGTCTGTGTCTGTTGGTGTGTTCTCTATGTCTGTATGTGTATCTGTCTGTCTCTCAGTCTGTCTGTGTCCATTGGTGTGTTCTCTATGTCTGTATGTGTATCTGTCTGTCTCTCAGTCTGTCTGTGTCTGTTGGTGTGTTCTCTATGTCTGTATGTGTATCTGTCTGTCTCTCAGTCTGTCTGTGTCTGTTGGTGTGTTCTCTATGTCTGTATGTGTATCTGTCTGTCTCTCAGTCTGTCTGTGTCCATTGGTGTGTTCTCTATGTCTGTATATGTATCTGTCTGTCTCTCTGTCTGTCTGTGTCCATTGGTGTGTTCTCTATGTCTGTATGTGTATCTGTCTGTCTCTCCGTCTGTCTGTGTCCGTTGGTGTATTCTCTATGTCTGTATATGTATCTGTCTGTCTCTCCGTCTGACTGTGTCCGTTGGTGTATTCTCTATGTCTGTATATGTATCTGTCTGTCTCTCCGTCTGTCTGTGTCCGTTGGTGTATTCTCTATGTCTGTATATGTATCTGTCTGTCTCTCCGTCTGTCTGTTGTCCGTTGGTGTATTCTCTATGTCTGTATATGTATCTGTCTGTCTCTCAGTCTGTCTGTGTCCGTTGGTGTGTTCTCTATGTCTGTATATGTATCTGTCTGTCTCTCCATCTGTCTGTGTCCGTTGGTGTGTTCTCTATGTCTGTATATGTATCTGTCTGTCTCTCCGTCTGTCTGTGTCCGTTGGTGTATTCTCTATGTCTGTATATGTATCTGTCTGTCTCTCCGTCTGTCTGTGTCCGTTGGTGTATTCTCTATGTCTGTATATGTATCTGTCTGTCTGTCTGTATGTCTGTGTCTGTTGGTGTGTTCTCTATGTCTGTATATGTATCTGTCTGTCTCTCAGTCTGTCTGTGTCTGTTGGTGTGTTCTCTATGTCTGTATGTGTATCTGTCTGTCTCTCCGTCTGTCTGTGTCTGTTGGTGTATTCTCTATGTCTGTATATGTATCTGTCTGTCTCTCAGTCTGTCTGTGTCCGTTGGTGTGTTCTCTATGTCTGTATGTGTATCTGTCTGTCTCTCAGTCTGTCTGTGTCCGTTGGTGTGTTCTCTATGTCTGTATGTGTATCTGTCTGTCTCTCAGTCTGTCTGTGTCTGTTGGTGTGTTCTCTATGTCTGTATGTGTATCTGTCTGTCTCTCAGTCTGTCTGTGTCCATTGGTGTGTTCTCTATGTCTGTATGTGTATCTGTCTGTCTCTCAGTCTGTCTGTGTCTGTTGGTGTGTTCTCTATGTCTGTATGTGTATCTGTCTGTCTCTCAGTCTGTCTGTGTCTGTTGGTGTGTTCTCTATGTCTGTATGTGTATCTGTCTGTCTCTCAGTCTGTCTGTGTCCATTGGTGTGTTCTCTATGTCTGTATATGTATCTGTCTGTCTCTCTGTCTGTCTGTGTCCATTGGTGTGTTCTCTATGTCTGTATGTGTATCTGTCTGTCTCTCCGTCTGTCTGTGTCCGTTGGTGTATTCTCTATGTCTGTATATGTATCTGTCTGTCTCTCCGTCTGACTGTGTCCGTTGGTGTATTCTCTATGTCTGTATATGTATCTGTCTGTCTCTCCGTCTGTCTGTGTCCGTTGGTGTATTCTCTATGTCTGTATATGTATCTGTCTGTCTCTCCGTCTGTCTGTTGTCCGTTGGTGTATTCTCTATGTCTGTATATGTATCTGTCTGTCTCTCCGTCTGTCTGTGTCCGTTGGTGTGTTCTCTATGTCTGTATATGTATCTGTCTGTCTCTCTGTCTGTCTGTGTCCATTGGTGTGTTCTCTATGTCTGTATGTGTATCTGTCTGTCTCTCCGTCTGTCTGTGTCCGTTGGTGTATTCTCTATGTCTGTATATGTATCTGTCTGTCTCTCCGTCTGACTGTGTCCGTTGGTGTGTTCTCTATGTCTGTATATGTATCTGTCTGTCTCTCCGTCTGTCTGTGTCCGTTGGTGTATTCTCTATGTCTGTATATGTATCTGTCTGTCTCTCCGTCTGTCTGTGTCCGTTGGTGTATTCTCTATGTCTGTATATGTATCTGTCTGTCTCTCCGTCTGTCTATACTGTCTTTGCTGCACCTTAAATCACTGAATCCACTGAAGTACACATGTAATAAAATCCCACCCCACCAACAGGTTGGGAGTAAAACTGGAGGTGAGAAGACGAAGACAGCAGAAAGACGGAGGCTGGAAACGAGTAAAAAGCCCTCGTCTTTCTCCTGCTGGTCTGGCTTTGAAAGTGCTGCCTGTGCGAAGTTTCTGAGGCCTCTGAAGTATCTCATCTCTCCGTGCTGATGGGCGGATGAAGCCGTTTGAGTGGCTCTTATCGAACAGTTTTGCAAAGTTAATAGGATTTAAGTGCTGAATCCGCACTTCAGATAAATTGTTCAAATAAATTGGTCATGTCCAATCCTGACAGCCGAGACAGGCCAGCTCCGGCTGGACCCGTCCCGCTCTATTACAGCGCAGCTATGAATATAGATCCTCATGTCTCTTCAAATCAGACAAAAACCTTTGAATCTCGCTCAGGACGAACACACATGATCCTGTCCTACAGCCTGTGAGCCGCCGCTGCGCTGGAGGTTTACATGAATTATTTCTGACTCATAGCTCATCAAATGAAGTGGAGAAACTGTGAAGAGTGCCGACTCCAAACGTTCAGTCCAGACCACATTAGTGACCACAAGTAGTGGAGATATTTTATCATGACCTGAATTTGATGGAAACTTCCTGCTGTCTACCGTGGTGCATAAGAAAGCTCAGTCTCAGAAGCTGGTTGTTGATTTTCCCAAGTGATCAAACCCATTCAGTGGTGCTGAGGTCTGGACTCTGGGGTGGTCAGTCCATCGTCCAGCTTCTTTGTTCGATGTGCCCGTCTCCTTTTCTCAGTGAGGTTCTTCTTGATCAGCTACACGTCCTTTCAGACCCACAGTGCTGAGTGGTCTTCTCACAGTGGAAGGATGGACAGAAAGCTTGATTTTCTCCTCTCTCTCAAAGATCAAAGCTTTCAGTGCTGTTCATCTGATGGAGAAAGTTTTAGGGTCGCCCAGGTCTCCCAGGTCTTTGACCAAGAGGCCTCATGCAGGGCTGCTGCAATCCTTAAATGAAATGCTTCATAGCAAGAAGGGTCTGGGTTCGATTCCCCGGCCGGGCGCCCAGCGTCCTTTCTGTGTGCGGTGTGTATGTTCTCCCCGTGTCTGTGTGGGTTTTCTCCCACAGTCCAAAGACATGCAGGCAGGCCAGGTTCAGACTAAATTGCCTTGTCTGCCTTGTGATGGACTGGCAACCTGTCCAGACCATTTCCTGACTTCTGCCCAATGAGCACCCCATGAGCCAGGAGGATAAGTGGCTTAGGTGATGAGTGAGAGTGTTTAACATCACTGATCAGCTCACAGGACTGGCCAAGCTAGAGAAATATTGGCTGATTGAGCATTTGGACTGTAAACCTGATGCCAGTGCCAGTGAGAAACTTCGGTAGGTGAACCTGTCGAGGACTTGATGGGTTATTTCCATATTTGATACCACTTTGTATCAAATTATGCTCACTTAAAACTGAGGTCAGGACTCTGTGCAGGCCAGTCGAGTTCTTCCACACCAAACTGGCTCATCCACGTCTTTATGGACCTGCTTTGTGCACTGGTGCGCAGTCATGTTGGAACAGGAAGGGGCCGTCCCCAAACTGTTCCCACAAAGTTGGGAGCGTGAAATTGTCCAAAATCTCTTGGTGCTGAAGCTTTAAGAGTTCCTTTCACTGGAACTAAGGGGCCGAGCCCAACTCCTGAAAAACACCCCCACACCATGATCCCCCCTCCACCAAACTTTACAATGCAGTCAGACAAGTACCATCTCCTGGCAACTGCCAAACCCAGACTCGTCCATCCATCCATCATCCCAATCACTTCCACTTTGTTATAATCCCACTGACAGTGGACTGTGGAATATTTAGTAGTGAGGAAATTTCACGACTGGACTTGCTGCACAGGTGGCGTCCGATCACGGCACCACGCTGGAATTCACTGAGCTCCTGAGAGCGACCCATTCTTTCACTAATGTCTGTAGAAGCAGTCTGCAGGCCTAGGGGCTCGGCTTTATACACCTGTGGCCATGGAAGTGACTGGAACACCTGAACTCAATGATTTGGACGGGGGAGTGAAAACTTTTGGAAATATAATGTACATCATAAAAATGGGAATTTTTGAAATAAAGAACAGGGACATTAAACAAACTGAGCACAATAACTAATGACATTTTTCAGCATTATCTCTTACAACAGATCTTCAAGGGTGTTCAGAACCATCAGGGTTCTTCTATTGTTACAAGGTCAAGCTTTGGTGCCACACATCCTCCATCAATCTGAAGAACCATTTCACCATGCAAAGAACCACGTTAGCAGGCAAATGCTTCTACAGAGGATGTATGGCTATAAACACAACCACTGCCTTTACTGAAGAACGCTTGAAGAACCATCTTTTTATGTGAGTAGAACATACAAAGTGGTGTGGAACATGGATATAAAGCATCAAGGCCTTGACAGGTATGTATATCCATCTAGCATTTGAATGAGTGGGTGACCAAGAGGCTTAAGTATGATGCCTCACAGCAAGAAGTCTCTGGGTTCGATTCCCCGGCCAGGCAGGGGGTCTTTTCTGTGTGGAGTTTGTGGTGCTATACAGAACCATCAATCTGAAGAACCATTTCAACATGCAAAATGGTCCTAAATGGAACCACTACCTTTGCTAAAGAACCCTTCAAAAAAACATATGTAAGTGAGTATAACTTAACTATAAATCCTCGAAGTTCTCTCACTGGCACTGGGCGTGATTTGATTGCAGATCAAAAACTTGGATATTTTCATTAAAATAAATATCAAACTGTGGGAAATGGCATCCATGCCGTGGCTGTAATTCTCGTGTTTACTGTCAGAATCGACCTCATTAAATCACGACCATCCGCGTCCGTCACAGTCAACCGCAGAGCTGGAAGATTAAAGAACCCCAGTCATGTCCTCCGTCGCTATGGCAACCTCGTGTTTCAAAGGTCTAACTGTCCTTCATTTTTATGCTCGTATTTTGTTCTTGTCTTCATTATGCTAAATTTATGGCTTTGCAAATGAAACACCGTTTGCAGACTCGTGCGTGCAGGTAGCTGCGAGCTGGGCTGTCGAAATGATGGGCCGACGGTCAAGTGTCCACTCTGCATGACCCGAGAATAACAACACAGTTTCCAGCTGGAATCCATTTGACCCCGAATGCAGCCTTTTATGAAGCTGTTTGGGTCTAAACCAAAGGCTTCGTGTTGTTTTGTTCTCTGTGAGTCACACTATTGGAAACAATGCCATGTTTTTATGCAGAGTTCTCAGCATTAACATGATGGAAATGTGGGTAAGACTAAAGCTGTATCTACAGCCGTGTTGAGCTATAACTTGGTGGAGGAACCTTTTAGCGACAGCCAGATATCAAAACAGTGGACATCGTAACTTAACGAGCTGTCTGTCAACTTGAATAAACAACCATTCGCATGAAATGGGCATGTCGGATTTGGCCGTCTCAGTGGCGATCTGCTTAGTTACCTGTGTAATGGAATTACAGCTGTCACCAGGGCCGGCTCTAACTTCTGGGAGCCCTTAGCAGGGTTTTTCGGGGTCTGCACTCCTTCAGGATTACTGTTGGATCCGCAGGACACCACCACGATATCTTACGGCGCTGGACTCATTTTCAGTGTTGCGCAGAGGAGTGGGTGGAAAACCAGCCCACTGCAGGCGGGAGCGGGACAAAATACACATAAAAACAAATGGCACAAATGGAAGAATAGCCTAAATATAGCAGAATGATCACTAAAGCATATGTACAAACAATATAAAATGATAACAGTTGCGATGCAGCCACAAGAACAGCAGGCAAATTCCCATGGTTCCAGAGATGGTGCAGCCTTCAGCCCGACGGCCACAGCTGCCCAGCAAAATGCCTAAAATAACCGTTCAGTGGTTAATTCCTGCTTTGTGTTTACTGGGAATAAGCAGTGTTTGGGGAAATCGCTCACAGTGAGTCTGATCAGTTTGTGAATAGACTGTCAGATGTTGGGTGTCGTTTAGCACTGATGGAACTGTGCGGGTGGGAGTGGGACTAAATGCTTCGGTTGTGGGACAAATGATTCCGATTTCAGGAGTTGGTGGAATACAGTTCTGCACAGACCTCTAAACTGATGGACTGTATAATTAGAGGCGTTGTTATAACAATGACTGCTGTCTAAATTAAATTTCTGGCTACTTTATTTAAATTTATATCTGGCAACTTTGTGGATGTGGTGATTGTTTCACTTAATTAGGTTAATAGTTTATATGGAACTGAATGCTTGAAGGTCGGAGGTTGTTTATGGTGTTTAATTGACATGATTTCGGGGGTTTTTAATTTAAAGTTTTCTCATTGTTTGTTTTTAAACAGCGGTTGTTCCAGGTGGTTGTTAGGCTATTGGTAGGTGGCTTCTTTTATATTTCAGGTGGTGTCTATGAGACCCTTCCTTTGGTAATGACCAGATGGTTTCTAAGGTGTTGCTTGGCCATCGCTATATTATCATAAGTAGTTGTCAAAGTGATGCTAGGTTGTTGCTATACTATCCCAGGTGGTTGCTAAGGGGTTGCTAGGCCTTTGCTAAGGTGTCCCAGATGGTTGCTAAGGTGTTGCTAAGCCTATGCTATAGTGTCCCAGATGGTTGCTAAGGTGTTGCTAAGCCTATGCTAAGGTGTCCCAGGTGGTTGCTGAGGTGTTGCTAAGCCTATGCTAAGGTGTTGCTAGGCCTTTGCTATGCTATCCCAGGTGGTTGCTAAGGTGTTGCAACACCATTGCTATACTATCCCAGCTGGTTGCTATGGTGTTGCTAGGCCTTTGCTAAGGTGTCCCAGATGGTTGCTAAGGTGTTGCTATGCCTATGCTAAGGTGTCCCAGGTGATTGCTAAGGTGTTGCTAGGCCTTTGCTATGCTATCCCAGGTGGTTGCCAAGGTGTTGCTACACTGTTGCTATACTATCCCAGGTATTTGCTATGGTGTTGCTAGGCCTTTGCTAAGGTGTCCAAGATGGTTGCTAAGGTGTTGCTAAGCCTATGCTAAGGTGTCCCAGGTGGTTGCTGAGGTGTTGCTAAGCCTATGCTAAGGTGTTGCTAGGCCTTTGCTATGCTATCCCAGGTGGTTGCTAAGGTGTTGCAACACCATTGCTATACTATCCCAGCTGGTTGCTATGGTGTTGCTAGGCCTTTGCTAAGGTGTCCCAGATGGTTGCTAAGGTGTTGCTATGCCTATGCTAAGGTGTCCCAGGTGATTGCTAAGGTGTTGCTAGGCCTTTGCTATGCTATCCCAGGTGGTTGCCAAGGTGTTGCTACACTGTTGCTATACTATCCCAGGTATTTGCTATGGTGTTGCTAGGCCTTTGCTAAGGTGTCCAAGATGGTTGCTGAGGTGTTGCTAAGCCTTTACTAAGGTGTCCCAGATGGTTGCTAAGGTGTTGCTAAGCCTATGCTAAGGTGTCCCAGATGGTTGCTAAGGTGTTGCTAAGCCTATGCTAAGGTGTCCCAGGTGGTTGCTAAGGCGTTGCTAGGTCTTTGCTAAGGTGTCCCAGATAGTTGCTGAGGTGTTGCTAAGCCTTTACGATGGTGTCCCAGATGGTTGCTAAGGTGTTGCTGGGCCTTTGCTATCCCAGGGGATTGTTAAGGTGTAGCAAGGGTGTCACAATTTTGTCCTCACTCATGCATTTTAGGCAACAAGAACGTTTGAAGGATTTCAAGCTCCTAACAGACATTCACGTGTTACATTCATTACATTACCATTACTTTGTATTCAGTGTAACCTAACGCTATATTACATTGGGGGAGCCTGTTAACCTGTTGGCTGCCACTGAGCTGCTCAGCTTATACCTAAAACTTTGAAGACACTTTCACTTTAAATACATGCAGTTTATCTCCAAAGCCGCTTTTCCTCCTGGGTCGCGGAGGGAGCTGGAGCCTACCCCAGCAGTCATTGGGTGGAAGGCGGGACACACCCTGGACCGGCCGCCTGTCCATCGCAGGGCAGACAGACAGACTGCGTGCAGTTTATAAAATCAAAATATTTAAATTTACTTAGCATGTGCAAAAAAGTGGTGTGGGTTTCCTCTCTTTCCATGACGAACACTAACGTGATTTGTGTGCTAACAGCTCCCCTTGTGGAGAAGCCTCCCAAGCATGGCTTTGTAATAACCTGCAATTTTGCAATTTAAATACAACCTAAACCTATTTTATCTAGTGTATGGTGAGCGACTGACCTGTCGGGTCTCTGTTTGACATCTGATCTTCCCCAGAGTCAGTGGTGAGCGTTAATGTTCACATGGGCCAGTAAAATGGATCAGCATGTGGAAGCGAAGCTTCTTGAGCTACCGCGTTTCCCATCACGGTGTAAAAGGAGCCGCTGCCTTTATTGTTGGATGCACTGCGGCCGTTTTTGATGACAAAGGGAGGCTGAAGTGTGGCGTGTTGTCCTCGTCCTGTGTTTGCTTGATCAAAATGCGGCATGAACCGGATCAAAGCCCACGAATGCTCAGCTGTTTAGATCGTGCTCTTTAAATATCATAATAAATGCGCCGACAGGGTGGAGGAGCGCGCTATTGGAGGAGAGGAGCAGATTAAATGTACGTATCTTGGTTTTTTTCCCTCCAGGGTATTAAAGCGCTGATGTAGGCTGCTCTCTGCTGCTCGGCTCTGATTCGAGGAAATCTCAGGTTTTCTTCCTCAGACCAGCTCTGATAATAACACACACGGCACATCTGAATGGAGAGGCAGCAGCGTGGATTCATGAGTCGGCACGTGAGAGAGGCGCTAGCGATGGACGGCGGAGCCATTCAGGCTCGATGGACTTTTAACCCTTTACACTCAAAACACAATTTCTCAGTCAGGACTGCAGGACATACACATTAGCGTCGGACTCAATAAGGAAAAACTCATAGTAGATATAATAATAATAGTATAATAATTTATAATAGTTATTTATAATAAATGCTGTACGGTTGTAAGTGAATAGTAGATTCTACATAGTCCATAGTCGTTAATGAACGCTTCATGAATACTAAAATCATTGGTGATTACTGAATAATTCACAGTTAATGCTGAAAAATTTGTAGTAATAAAAGAATTCAGAATACATGCTTAATAATTCAAAGTAGATACTGAATAATTCATAGTAGATACTCAATAATTCCTAGGTGATACTAAATAACCATAGTAAATACTGAATATTTCACAGTAAATACTGAATATTTCATAGTAAATACTAAATATTTCATGGTAAATACTGAATAATTCATAGTAAATACTCAATAATTCATAGGTGATACTAAATAATCCATAGTAAATACTGAATATTTCATAGTAAATACTGAATATTTCATAGTAAATACTAAATATTTCATGGTAAATACTGAATAATTCATAGTAGATACTGAAAGTAATTTAATTATTAGCTGCAGTTTGTAGTAGAAGATGAATAATTCATTGTATTAATTGAATAATTGATAGTAGATACTGACTATTTCATCTTCACAGTCATTCCCGAATATTAAATCTGCAGCTCAGTGGTTTAAATAGACGTTCTGTTTTGAGGGCCTTGGTTCAACATGTATCAGATGCACACAGAAGAAACAGCCAAAACAGAAAAACAGCTGTTTATGTTTGTTCTTTTGGAGTGTGTTGGTGTTTTCTGAGTTGAAGGGCAGACAGACAAAGAGAGAACAGGGTCTGAGCTCAGACAGCTGGAGGATTTTCAATAGACCTCGCCTCTCATGCGTGAAGCAACAGTGCCCCCAAGTGACCAAGTTTAAATCAGGCCAACTGCAGGAGCACTTGCTTTGTAAATAAGCAAAGAAAAGATGTACATATATGTATATATATATATATATATATATATATATATATATATATATATATATATATATATATTAGGTATTGTGACATAAACCGAGTCTGTTCTACAGTTTCTCATTAGACTGAATGAATAACCGACTCTAAATGTAGGTATTGTGATATAAACCGAGTCCGTTCTACAGTTTCTCATTAGACTGAATGAATAACCGACTCTAAATGTAGGTATTGTGATATAAACCGAGTCCGTTCTACAGTTTCTCATTAGACTGAATGAATAACCGACTCTAAATGTAGGTATTGTGATATAAACCGAGTCCGTTCTACAGTTTCTCATTAGACTGAATGAATAACCGACTCTAAATGTAGGTATTGTGATATAAACCGAGTCCGTTCTACAGTTTCTCATTAGACTGAATGAATAACCGACTCTAAATGTAGGTATTGTGATATAAACCGAGTCCGTTCTACAGTTTCTCATTAGGCTGAATGAATAACCGACTCTAAATGTAGGTATTGTGATATAAACCGAGTCCGTTCTACAGTTTCTCATTAGGCTGAATGAATAACCGGCTCTAAATGTAGGTATTGTGATATAAACCGAGTCCGTTCTACAGTTTCTCATTAGACTGAATGAATAACCGGCTCTAAATGTAGGTATTGTGATATAAACCGAGTCCGTTCTACAGTTTCTCATTAGGCTGAATGAATAACCGACTCTAAATGTAGGTATTGTGATATAAACCGAGTCCGTTCTACAGTTTCTCATTAGACTGAATGAATAACCGACTCTAAATGTAGGTATTGTGATATAAACCGAGTCCGTTCTACAGTTTCTCATTAGGCTGAATGAATAACCGACTTTAAATGTAGGTATTGTGATATAAACCGAGTCCGTTCTACAGTTTCTCATTAGGCTGAATGAATAACCGACTCTAAATGTAGGTATTGTGATATAAACCGAGTCCGTTCTACAGTTTCTCATTAGGCTGAATGAATAACCGACTCTAAATGTAGGTATTGTGATATAAACCGAGTCCGTTCTACAGTTTCTCGTTAGGCTGAATGAATAACCGACTCTAAATGTAGGTATTGTGATATAAACCGAGTCCGTTCTACAGTTTCTCGTTAGGCTGAATGAATAACCGACTCTAAATGTAGGTATTGTGATATAAACCGAGTCCGTTCTACAGTTTCTCATTAGACTGAATGAATAACCGGCTCTAAATGTAGGTATTGTGATATAAACCGAGTCCGTTCTACAGTTTCTCATTAGGCTGAATGAATAACCGACTCTAAATGTAGGTATTGTGATATAAACCGAGTCCGTTCTACAGTTTCTCATTAGACTGAATGAATAACCGACTCTAAATGTAGGTATTGTGATATAAACCGAGTCCGTTCTACAGTTTCTCATTAGGCTGAATGAATAACCGACTCTAAATGTAGGTATTGTGATATAAACCGAGTCCGTTCTACAGTTTCTCATTAGGCTGAATGAATAACCGACTCTAAATGTAGGTATTGTGATATAAACCGAGTCCGTTCTACAGTTTTTCATTAGACTGAATGAATAACCGACTCTAAATGTAGGTATTGTGATATAAACCGAGTCCGTTCTACAGTTTCTCATTAGACTGAATGAATAACCGACTCTAAATGTAGGTATTGTGATATAAACCGAGTCCGTTCTACAGTTTCTCATTAGACTGAATGAATAACCGACTCTAAATGTAGGTATTGTGATATAAACCGAGTCCGTTCTACAGTTTCTCATTAGACTGAATGAATAACCGACTCTAAATGTAGGTATTGTGATATAAGACGAGTCCGTTCTACAGTTTCTCATTAGACTGAATGAATAACCGACTCTAAATGTAGGTATTGTGATATAAACCGAGTCTGTTCTACAGTTTCTCATTAGACTGAATGAATAACCGACTCTAAATGTAGGTATTGTGATATAAACCGAGTCCGTTCTACAGTTTCTCATTAGGCTGAATGAATAACCGACTCTAAATGTAGGTATTGTGATATAAACCGAGTCCGTTCTACAGTTTCTCATTAGGCTGAATGAATAACCGACTCTAAATGTAGGTATTGTGATATAAACCGAGTCCGTTCTACAGTTTCTCATTAGACTGAATGAATAACCGACTCTAAATGTAGGTATTGTGATATAAACCGAGTCCGTTCTACAGTTTCTCATTAGACTGAATGAATAACCGACTCTAAATGTAGGTATTGTGATATAAACCGAGTCCGTTCTACAGTTTCTCATTAGACTGAATGAATAACCGACTCTAAATGTAGGTATTGTGATATAAACCGAGTCCGTTCTACAGTTTCTCATTAGACTGAATGAATAACCGACTCTAAATGTAGGTATTGTGATATAAACCGAGTCTGTTCTACAGTTTCTCTTTAGACTGAATGAATAACCGACTCTAAATGTAGGTATTGTGATATAAACCGAGTCTGTTCTACAGTTTCTCATTAGACTGAATGAATAACCGACTCTAAATGTAGGTATTGTGATATAAACCGAGTCTGTTCTACAGTTTCTCATTAGGCTGAATGAATAACCGGCTCTAAATGTAGGTATTGTGATATAAACCGAGTCTGTTCTACAGTTTCTCATTAGACTGAATGAATAACCGACTCTAAATGTAGGTATTGTGATATAAACCGAGTCTGTTCTACAGTTTCTCATTAGACTGAATGAATAACCGACTCTAAATGTAGGTATTGTGATATAAACCGAGTCCGTTCTACAGTTTCTCATTAGACTGAATGAATAACCGGCTCTAAATGTAGGTATTGTGATATAAACCGAGTCCGTTCTACAGTTTCTCATTAGACTGAATGAATAACCGACTCTAAATGTAGGTATTGTGATATAAACCGAGTCCGTTCTACAGTTTCTCATTAGACTGAATGAATAACCGGCTCTAAATGTAGGTATTGTGATATAAACCGAGTCCGTTCTACAGTTTCTCATTAGACTGAATGAATAACCGACTCTAAATGTAGGTATTGTGATATAAACCGAGTCCGTTCTACAGTTTCTCATTAGACTGAATGAATAACCGACTCTAAATGTAGGTATTGTGATATAAACTGAATGTGCTGACTGGGATTTTTGTAGTGCTCCGTGGGTGGAAGCACCTTCTTTTGGGCTGTATTTGCATTCCTGTGTTGGGAGATTAATAATGGATAAGCACTTATATCCTGTCCAGTTTGACAGATATTAAGTTTGATGGATCGTGGCTGACATCACTAATTATAGCCAATGTCAGAGTCACATATCCATTAAAGAGGTACAGCAGAAATTAAATTGAGTTTGCCCATAATATACGCCGTGTGGAAGATAATTAAACAGCGACAGACAGATTAAACATGCGGTAGGTATACAGTACTCAGGGTAATGCATAGACGAGCATTAATCAGAGCAAATACAGGGGCTAATAATGAGGCTTTAAACATTAAACATGCAAACGGACATTAAACTTTAAAGGCAGTTGATAATAACAGTGCAGACGGCCGGCTCAGGGGAAATGCTGATGGTACGGAGTGCCACTCCTGGAGGGATGAGGTTGTTATTTACGAATTCAAATCATATTTTTAGTTATAGACGACAAATTTCTCATGTTATACGCAGCAAAACGTGAAGTGGTGGTGATGGGAACCAGGCGTCGCCATGACTACAACACAGATATAGACACTTTATTTACCATCCAGAACCACCAGAGAACCTACACGAGCTTCTGAGCTTATATGGAATGTTGATGATGGAAAACAGTGGAAAATCTGGAATAACGAGTTTTCTTTGGGGACTATTTTGCCGCACAGCGCCCTGCATGTCTCCCTCCACCATGAATGGAGTTGAAGTTCTCTAAACTCTCATAAAACAGCGTCTCAGTCATCAGGCAGTGAATTCAGAACAAGTTCGTGTAGGAACTTTCTGTAGGAGCTTTTAGAGGGAGACGTCTGGTTCCCAGCACCACCACTGTGAGCAATTCTGACTCAAACCCCTCTGAATGACTGTTGAATATTGGCATTGCTATTTATAAAATAAGATATATGATATTATGGGTGACATGCAGATCCATGCTATCCCCAGCATAACTTGAATGCCCATTGAATTCAGTGACCGTTTGATAATAATTGGTATATTAAGTACATCAGATCTGGCTGAAAGGCCTATATGGTTGACATCACTCTGTAAACATTTCTGCCGGCACGTTTTCCCCATGCAATATTGGTTGGAGAGATAAATGGGTCAGTGGAGGGTCCGGCCGCTATTTATTTTGACCCTGCTTTAGAGAGAGCTAGCCTGTAATTTCGGAATTGGCCCCTTGAACCGACTCTACGGCACTTCAGCGGTGATTAGTTTAATGAAATTAATTTCCTCAATCTCCTGAGCTCACACTGTTAACAGATAATTTCAATTAAGCAGTCAATTTCACTCGAAAATTGGAGACGGGCGAAGCGTTTTCCCCTCTCTTTTTTCCATTTGCAGCGCATGTTTGTCTGCTGGTGTCTTTATTTATTTATTTGCCGTGACCTCGGTCCATTAAGGGAGTTGTCAAATGGGTTTTGTACGACATTTCACTTGTGTTGTCGGATAATTAGACAACAAATCTGGGCATCTTAAAAAGGCTGGTGAATCACCTCCGCTACCTATTCCGCTCATTACGCTAATGAGGCGATTTCATTATCTTTGGATGACTTTGCCGCTCTCCTGTGGCCGCATCCTGGAGGAAAACAACGGCTTGGCCCGACGTTCAGTCTTTAAACTGGCCATCTGGGATCAACCTGTGTTAAAGTGGTAGTTCACATCAAATGTGTCCAGCTCCTTGACGACCACTTTACCCCAAAACGCAGTCGATCAGCCAAGACATGCTTAGTTTTAGCACCGGAGCCACCAGGTTAATGGAAGCTTCTGTGCAGATAGCATGGTGCTACATGCTGCTGTAGGACAGATTGACATATAAAAGTGTTTACATAACCATAACAAGTATCTATATACTAATTTTACCCGCATACTGGTGTAAATAAACACCGCAACTGTTCCACGTTCCATTTAAGCATGTATTACGTTGGGCTTTTGTTTTATATCACTGACCCCGCCCACAAGATAAACAATCAAAAACACAATAAGTGTAGGAGCATCTCATACACTACTGTATGAGACACAAACACAGTGTTTATACCTCTCTAAAATATGTTTTATTTTATATTCATCACTGGGTCATAAGAAAACCTCGTATTTTTGGCATAATTTGAAAATACCAGTAACCCTTTATGTTGTGTGTAAATTTCATGATGAATGGACCAAAGGAAACGGCGCAAAACTCTGGTTCCATTGACTTGCATTAAAAGTAAAGTAGGTTTTTTCCTTCTCCTGTAAAGTCACCATTATAGACATCAGCATGATTTTTTCTGTTCATCGCAATTTTAACGCTATAAAGTTTGGTCAGCACTCAAAACGCCGCCCATGAGCGCAGCCATCGGCTCACAAGTTGCTAAGTGCTGCTGTATCATCTTCTCTCTGCTAAAACATCTGCGCGGATGTTTTATGTGGGTGTTTTTACATTTTTAGGAGAATATTTTAGAATGTTTACCCACTAAAAAGTAAAGTCCACTCTTTAAAAGCCACACCATCTTGTTAGAAGTAATTTTAAAATCAGGGCATGTGTTGCAAACATGCTTTTCAGACACTAAAGAGGAAGTAGAGAGACACTGATGTTCTACTAAAGCCTGAGTAGACTGATAAATCAGCCAGCTATGAATCTCAGAGTTAAGCTGTCTTGAGGGATGATGGCCTCCTCAGAAGTGATGAGCTTAGCCTTGATGTTGGACTAGACGTGGCAAGATGTATTCTTTGATATTATAGATCAAAATTTTAGAATAATCTCATCTTTCTCTATAATGAGGCCTTTTGACCTGGAGCCCAGTGGAAAGAGATATTTAGTAATTCTTAATACCTCTTGGGAAAACACAGGTGCTCACAGGTTGTTTTGGTGTTGAAATGTGTTTACCAGAGTCTGGGGTTCTCAAGTATAGTGGAATGTGGGAATAAAATAGTAGATAAATATTCTCCTCATCACTACTTTCCAAACCCGCTGCAGCAGCTTCAGCAGCTGGAAACTCTCTGACGCCATTTCACGCGAGTCTCCGATGTGGACTGAAAGAAGAATGAAGGGTGTCCGGCGTGACGGTCAGTCCTTAGTGATCTCCTGAGCGTCCGTCGGTCAGTTTCACACAAAACGCAGATGGACAGATGAATCCAGCAGCTCCACACGGTGAGAGGCAGATGACGTGAATCTCAGCCCCTCTTCATAGGCTCATAACTATGGATATGAGTCTCGTATGATCGAAATAAGATGGAATGGAAAGGGTGGCTCTACGGATTCAGGAAGGGTTTGAACTGGATTTCTGAACTGGATGATCACAAAGATATTAACAGAAAGACAGACAAACAGCTAGTTTGATATTATTGACAGCAGAGGGTTAAAAAAATGCATAGCTAACCACTTTATAGTAAAATTTGTAGGATTTTGTTACTGGGATGGACCAGATTGTTAGAGCAGTAGTTTACTGGAGTGGACATTATTATTGAATATCAGTGCTGAATAATTCTGATTGCAGTAAATCTGAGTTATTATTACCTTATTTACCTCTTTTCTGTTGAATATCAGTTCTGAATAAGTGTTAATGCAGAAAATCTGAGTTATTAGTACCTTATTTTCCTCTTTTCTGTTGAATATCAGTTCTGAATAAGTGTTAATGCAGTAAATCTGAGTTATTAGTACCTTATTTTCCTCTTTTCTATTGAACATCAGTGCAGAATAAGTGTTAATGCAGTAAATCTGAGTTATTAGTACCTTATTTTCCTCTTTTCTGTTGAATATCAGTTCTGAATAAGTGTTAATGCAGTAAATCTGAGTTATTAGTACCTTATTTTCCTCTTTTCTATTGAATATCAGTGCTGAATAAGTGCTAATGCCGTAAATCTGAGTAATTAGTACCTTATTTTCCTCTTTTCTATTGAATATCAGTTCTGAATAAGTGTTAATGCAGTAAATCTGAGTTATTATTACCTTATTTTCCTCTTTTCTACTGAATATCAGTTCTGAATAAGTGTTAATGCCGTAAATCTGAGTTATTAGTACCTTATTTTCCTCTTTTCTGTTGAATATCAGTGCTGAATAAGTGTTAATGCAGTAAGTCTGAGTTATTAGTACCTTATTTTCCTCTTTTCTGTTGAATATCAGTGCTGAATAAGTGTTAATGCAGTAAATCTGAGTTATTATTACCTTATTTTCCTCTTTTCTACTGAATATCAGTTCTGAATAAGTGTTAATGCCGTAAATCTGAGTTATTAGTACCTTATTTTCCTCTTTTCTATTGAATATCAGTTCTGAATAAGTGTTAATGCAGTAAATCTGAGTTATTAGTACCTTATTTTCCTCTTTTCTATTGAATATCAGTTCTGAATAAGTGTTAATGCCGTAAATCTGAGTTATTATTACCTTATTTTCCTCTTTTCTATTGAATATCAGTTCTGAATAAGTGTTAATGCAGTAAATCTGAGTTATTATTACCTTATTTTCCTCTTTTCTATTGAATATCAGTTCTGAATAAGTGTTAAT